>NW_025960928.1:0-70929 GCF_023159225.1 Perognathus longimembris pacificus | reverse complement strand
AGGAGCTAGTGCCACTGATCCCAAGGACAACTTCACAAAGACTGCAACACAGGTACACCGCTCTCTCTAATGGTAACTTGACTTATGCGATGGCATGTTAGGTTTTGATGGGAAGACAACACATTCTAATATCTTTCATTTTAACTGGAAAAGAAATGACAAGACCCTACTCAAAGAGAAGAATGTTAATCTCTAAAGGAAGGAGATCCACATTTGGGTCCTTAACATCAGATTTCAAACAAAATGTTATTAATTATACTAGATAATAAGAAAAGAGGAAGGAAAGTCACATAAAGGAATAGATATAGGTTTACATTTCCCCCAAAATACAGGTGACATCTTCAAACATACAATGTGTGATAACTGTAACTGAAATATTTAGTAATAGTAAGGAAAGAAATTGAAGTGTGAAAACACATCAACGTAAGTGAAGATAACCAGAAGGAAGGAACACCAGCATTGTTGCTGCTAGAACAGTGGACACCATTTTTGGAGGAAATTGGAGTGTAACCTGGACCACTGAGAATGCACCGGGGGTCACTCATTTACAAAGAATGGAATCAACAGAACTGAAGCACTAGAACTTCCAATCTGATTGAGCCTCACCACCTGAAAGCACAGGTCAGCTTGCTACAGGGACAGCAGCATAGCCACAAACGGGAAAGCACTTGTCACAGTAACCAATTGCAGAATCTGCCTAGCTCACAAAAAGCACATGAAGGGACAGAAAACTCTTCATACACATAATGGAGTTCTACTTATAAATATTCCTGTTTCTCAGTTTTTACCACAATCTCTGAAGTTAAGCTACTGAGGGTCCACATGATAAGTAATGCTATCACACAAACAGGGATCCTAGATATGTCCATCCTCATCTTAGCTACGGAACCATAAGTCACTAAACCTTGGAGATGTTTTAATTGCTTATCCTTGAAATGGAGAAAATAAGATCCCAGAAGCAAATGAGTGTTGTTGTTATTTAAGGAAAACATCTGAAAATACAATGGTCCATCTTGGTATAACTCAGGCACAGAAAAGTACTCATTGGTATTAGTCATTGCCAATAATTAGATAGGTGTAGATCAGCAGTTTCTCATCTTTAATAGGAGGAATGAAGCACCCTCATTACGAGCATTGTATATTGACACTTGTATGTTAACTTTTACTTCTTCAAATGTCACTGCCTACATCAACCATTCAATGCAAATCTACAATCTATGGTAACTGTTCAGAATGTAAACATGCAAGAAGACTAAAACAAAATGAAGAAAAGAACATGTGTTCAGTAAATCACACGTGGCCTTGAGAGCAGTGTCTCTGGGACTGAGGACACTCCCTGCAAGTAAGGGCGCCTCCAGCACGCACAGCAGAGCCCAGGCCCAACACTCACCTGAGGTGTGTGTTCAGTGCAGGCTCCTGCCAGGGCAGGATGTGGCCCCCTCGGACATGAAGATTGATGTGGTCCAGAGGAGCTGGCAGGACCTTCCACTCACTGCTTGCATTGATTTGTGCCCCCTGTGGGCAGGAAGAGGAAGGGATGGTGAGTGGGAGGACCAAACCTAACCTGCACAGCTCTGCTTCCTGATGCCTCAGCTGCCCCTCTTTGCCCTTGGTGCCTATACTTGAGAGGGACACTGAGGCAGTTTCTCTGCTCTGAGGGTCTTGAGACTTCTTTTGAGGACTTAGTAGGACTCCCTATTAAAGACACACCAATGAGAAGGATAGGGTGACTGGATCCTACCCATAATAGAGAACAGGAGCAACTGTACTTCCTTTATATCACCCAACACCTCTGTAATCTGCTTGGATGAAAATCATGAGCACCCTCTCTCATTCTTTGTCTTCATGTTGTATTTCCTATCTACTGGTTTTGGCTCCTCTGAAAGTCAGGAAAGGGTTCTGGTTATAGGGCTAGGAGAGACATTTGGGTTATTTCTCAAAACACTGTTTCAACCTTGATTCTAAAGAGACCACCCTGCGTGGCTTCTCAAGACCCTGTTTTCCTGGAGGGTCTTCAGTGCTTCTACTAGTCCATGCATAAAATAGGGAAATCACGTGGATTCCTCATTACAAAGACTCATGCTGTGCTCAGGTGTGGGAGTCAGGGCCCTGCCTCAGTATGCTTCATGCACTGCCTTGTGGTCATTAAGATAAGAAATCTTAACATAGAAAATATTTGGGCAGCAATGCTACTTTATTCGGTGACAGAGAAGCCTCTAAACTTAATCACTTAAGACAGTCAAAGATTTACATACACATATACACACATATGTATACATACATACATACATACATATATATATATATATATATATATATATATATATATATAGGTTTAGTCAGGCCCTTGGTTGATGGCTCTAATCCTAGCACCTCAGGAGGCTGAGTTACAGAAGATCACTAATAAATGTCAGCCGAGGCAAAAAAATAAAATCTGTGACAACTCCTACCCCCATCTCCAAAATACAAGTACAAAAAAGAATTGGAGGGGCTGGGAATGAGGCCTAGTGGTAGAGTGCTTTCCTTGCATATATGAAGCGCAGGGTCGATTCCCCTGCACCACATATATAGAAAAAGCCAGAAGTAGTGCTACGGCTCAAGTAGTATAGCCTTGAGCATAAAAAGAAGCCAAGGACAGTGCTCAGGCCCTGAGTTCAAGCCCCAGGACTGGCTAAAAAAATAAGTGGAAGAATGGCTCAACAGGAATGCACCAGTTGGGCTGGGAATATGGCCTACTGGCAAGAGTGTTTTCCTTGCATCCATGAAGCTCTGAGTTTGATTCCCCAGAACCATATATACAGAAAAAGGCCAGAAGTGGTACTGTGGCTCAAGTGGCAGAGTGCTAGCCTTGAGCATAAAGTAGCCAGGGACAGTGCTTAGGCCCTGAGTCCAAGCTGAGGACTGACAAAAAAAAAAAAAAAAGGAATGCACCAGTTAAGCAACTGTTTTGAGTACAAAGTCCAATTCTACTACTCAAAAATCAAAATCTAGTTGCTACCACAACTTAATATTATCAGGAGTATATGGTACATAGTAACAGTACAAGGTGAGAATAAAATCAAACATAAAAATAAAGAAGGAAAGTCAGGTGCTGGGTGCGATACCTCAGGTGATTCACCAGGACACTTCAGAAAATTTCATACTACTCTGTAGAAAGAATCTGTCCAATAGGAAATGGGAGCATTTGGGCTGAGGTTCATCATATCCACACATGCTAATAGACCATCTCCCCAAAGCTTACCGTGTAGAAGTCATACCAGAGGGCTCTAGGGAAATATGCTGTCACATTTCTGGCATTCTGAAATAAAACACAGATTGAAGGTTGGCTTGGCACCATTGCTCAGGATACATTAAGCAACCTATATAGAAAAGGGGCCATAGAGCAGTGGTGGAATTGAACCCCAGGCCTTGGCTCTCCTGAGATCAGCAAGGTTGGGGTAGCCTCCTTCCGTTCTCCCTTCTCAAAAAGGAAATCTCCTACCCACCACAGGTGCTGTAATAAAGACCTTTGGGATACATGGTTTTTGGGAAAAGATCAGTACTTTCTTTCACACAAACACAGAGTTTGGATTGAAGTAGAAGAAAACTTCCTAGATAAAAAGGACTGTGACACATGGACTATTCGCACATTATAATCAGAAGATGTATTAATCCCAGAGTGTGCAAAGAAATGGCTGTGTCTGCCTGCCTGACCCAGCACAAAAGGAAAGGAGGGCTGGCCAGCAGCACTACATGCTCCCAGCCCAGACAGCCGAGCTCCTAGGAGCCTTCAGCTTCCCTGCAATGGGGACACTGCAGTGAAATGAATTCATTTACTCTTACTCCCAGCTGACCCTGTTCCCTTCCTTTGTAAATCGAGTGACAGTCCTCAATTATAAGAGGTCAGATTTGGGACTCTAATGGTTAAACCAGCACTAAGAAAGATTTCCCCCGTCCCCCCCGCCCCGGGAATTTCTGCTGCATAGAAGGAGCGAAAAGAGAGTCAGGGAGAAGAAATCCTCTCTGGGGAACACTGCTTACAGGGACTCCTCCTCCTCCCCTTGCCACCCAACCTCCCAGCTGGAGCCGCCACCCACCCCAGGCTCCATACTCACAGGCTCCAGGACAGGGCTGACCAGGAAGGCGGCGCCCAGCAGGAACTGATTGTCAATCTCCCAGGTCTCCTGGTCAGACACAAACCTGCAAAAGCAAAGGAAGGTGTCACACCCAGAGCCGCCGAAGACCATGACCCCAAGTCCCTGCAGAAGAACTCAAGAATACACCAAGTCAGAAATCCAGCTGCTCCAAGTGCTGTCCTTAAACATCACTGACTTTAACAAGGAAGAGCTAATCTCCAGTATTCACAGGTCACAACCCTCAAACTTTGGCAGTGCTACAAATAAGTTTTCTCTAGAAAATATCTCCACCATTGGTCCACATTTCCAGTCCAAGGCTGCCCCTATCCCTCTCGTCTACCCTGAAATGCCCTCTTTCCTTACCTGAGCACACGTGGCCTTATAAAAGTTAGGGGTGTTTTTGCAAAACAAATAAGGGAAACAAAGAAATTATGTTTTCCTACATTGTTTCAAAACTTGTACACTCAACAAATCACTCCTCATCCATGGCTATTGCTCAATATCCCACTGTCTTCTAATCACAAGTTCAGGATGGTCTCTGCCTAGAAATCAGAATTTCTTTAACAAATTACTTTATTTGCTCAATTAAAAAATTCTGTTATGATATTAAAATTGGAAACTAGGGCTTTCTGAAGTATTAGACAGATGCTCTAACACTTTGAAGCTCATCTCCAGCCCTCTAAGCAAGCCCCTTGCTCTAAGCCATCCCCACTCATCCAAAGGAAGTCATGTTGCACTTCCAGTTCCGCACCCTGTGAACTGCAAAACCACAGCACTGGCCAATGGCTCCATCTTACAAAAGCAACAAGCGAAACCACATGGCTCCCAGGGACAAAATATGTCAAGCACTGCATATTCAGCTAGATTTCCCAAAATTATGAGAGGAGGTGGGTGGAAAGGAGGACGAAATTATAAAATATGGCTAGTAGGATATTTTTTACCAGGTAAAGAGGAAATCTGAGCCAAGGAGATGGTGATAAACAGATGAAGTGCGGAAGGGAGAAGAATGCAATGAAGAATTCATTGTATAAACTACAAAATGAAGAAAAGCAGGCACTAGGTGGAGTGAGAATATTGAAGGGGTAAAAATGACCAAGGTTCACTCTATCCATAAACTACGTTTTAAACTGGCACACATCCATTGTACAAACTACTTAAAGATAATTAAAATAATCTTCATTTGGGGGCGGGTACTATCGCTTCAGCTCAGAGTTTTAAGTTTGCTACACATATGCTCTTGAGCTTGAGTTGTATTTCCAGCCCAGGATGTTGCTTAGAACTGTGGTCTTCCTGACTTTAACCTCCAGCCCATTTGAAATCATATCAGGTATTGTTAGAGTTGGGGTATTGCAACCTTTTGCCCAGCTGACATCGAATGGAGATGCTACTGGACTCTACCTCCCAAATATCGAGGAGGACAGGCACAGCGCTGGCTCTGCCCCGTAGCAATTGCATTTTTTCATGTAAACAAATATATTTTAGTTTTATAAGTAAAATGTATTAAGAAAATCTAATGAATATCCAGAAAAGAAATCAGGGCTGGGAATATGGCCTAGTGGCAAGAGTGCTTGCCTCCTACACAAGCAGCTCTCGGTTCCATTCCCCAGCACCAAATGAATGGAAAATAGCCAGAAGGGGCACTGTGGCTGAGGTGGCAGAGTGCTACCATTGCGCAGGAAGAAGCCAGGGATGGTGCTCAGGCCCTGAGTCCAAGGCCCAGGACTGGAAAAAAAAAAATCGGATGTTCCCATCAAAAATATACATTGCAGAAAGCAACAGCCTACAGAAAGACATGCATTGTTCAGTACTGAGCAGAATTTCTGCTAGACACTCACTCATGGAGGAGAGGCCGCACCACAGTCACGCCCTCCGTGCTGGCCTTGTGCATCAAGGTGTAGAGATACGGCAACAAGGTATATCTGGTCTCTAGGACACTTCTGGAAAGGTTCACAAAGTCTGCATCCCAGGACACAGGGTCTTGCCTCTAATGGAGAAACAGAAGAATGTGCTGAACTTACTGAGGGAAACTGATGATACTTTAGGAATTCATGGATGGAATTCATTTCTTATCAACCACTTCTTAAGAGATCATTACTACTAGCCTAAAACATAACAAAACTCTCTCTACAAAATGGAAAATTTTTCCCACAATGCATTTCTTGAAATATGATAGAGATAGTTTCTTCTAACAGAAGGAATCATCTGATCAATGCAGATGTCTAAGATTCCTTAGGGTGAGGGCTTCCAGGCTTGGAGCATGTCTCCAGAGAATACAGACTGTCTGAGCCGCACCCCGGGGCTGGTGGCTGGGTTCTTGTGTCACAAAACAGGGCAGGGGAGGACAGACACCCTACCCGGGTCCCGATGGTGTTGTGGTTCCTGGAGAAAGGGTAAAAGGCCCCCAGCTGCATCCAGCGAGCACACATCTCATACTCTGCATCTTGGAAGAACCCACAGATATCTGCCCCTGTCTGAAACAACACAGAACCAAACGAGCCTCTTGTACATTTCTCACAGAGGTGGCCATCTGCGTGGGGACCAAGAGGAGACCCAGGTCACTTACATAGGATATGCCAAAGAGGCTGAACTCCATCATGCCTGCAAGGAGAAGCACAGCTGTCAGACCAAGCTCTCAGTCCTCCTCCTGCTCCCTCACCAAGGGTCCTCAGCCCCTGCCCTGGGGGAGGGGCACAGCCCCTGGGAGCCAAGGCCACACACCAATGATGGACTTCCTCAGCTGGTCCCAGGCAGCTGTGTTGTCTCCCAGCCAGTGTCCTGCCCAGCGCCCAGAAGAAGGGAATGTGGAGCGGGTGATGACGATGCCTCGCTGCCCTGTGGCCTCCTGCACGGCCCTGGTTGGAGGGAGCAGGGGACAACGGAGGTCAGCGCAGCCTCAGAAAAGCCACAGGGCACGCTGCCATCCTCGTTCCTCATTCAAGTCCTAGGAACTCGAATCAAGTCATGAATGAAAAGAAAATCCTCCTGCTTGAATGGAAGGATCATGCTTCCTCCTAGCTGACAGACATATTAGACAAGGCTGCCATTTCACAGTTTTATGAGACACTCATCGTGTAGAAAACCGTTGAAATGATATAAAATATAAAATGATAACTTTCTTTTTATGTACTCAGCAGTTAATTTTCTAAAATAGTATTGAGGAAAGGCTATAGATCCTCCCTCCAGTGACCTTGGGCCTTGAACATAGACAAAGTGCTTGCTGCCTGACCAGAAGGAATTCAGGATCGATATTGGGGAAGGTCTTCCTGGCTGACAGGGATTCCAGTAACAGCTCTGCTTTCTGCTCTGCCCTTAAAAATGGTAAGAAGCGGGGCTGGGGATATAGCCTAGTGGCAAGAGTGCCTGCCTCGGATACACGAGGCCCTAGGTTCGATTCCCCAGCACCACATATACAGAAAAAACGGCCAGAAGCGGCGCTGTGGCTCACATGGCAGAGTGCTAGCCTTGAGCAAGAAGAAGCCAGGGACAGTGCTCAGGCCCTGAGTCCAAGGCCCAGGATTGGCAAAAAAAAAAAAAAATGGTAAGAAGCTACATATTCTTTGCAAATGCATAAGGACAGAAAAATAAAATTATATTTGGGGAGATCAAGCACTTAAACTTACACCTAGGACCTGCTTTTAGATACACCAAATTATGTCTCTATATTTGAGAATGATGAACAGCAGCCATCTTGGCCACACAGAACCCCTGTCTATGCATGAGGCGCTGTTAGAAGGCATGACTATGTGTGTTTCCCCAGCTCAGAAAGAATAAAGACAGGAAGTGAGAACTGATATTGTGAGTCTTCCACTTCCATATCCTGCATGGAGAACAGGATGTTTCTCCCCCTACCTCTCCTCTTTTCTTCCTACATCATCCTGCTTAACTTAAATAAATCAATGCTTAATATTCTATCTTCTGAGATTCTCCTTATTCTCAGGGCCCTTCAAATGCTTTTCATGGGTAGAACTCATGACCTGTGATTGTGTGGGGAAACTGGGTTGGAGACCTCCTCACCCATCATCCAGGGACAAAGGGAAGAGTAGGACTGCCTTACCCCTCTGTGTCTACCCTCAGGGGTTGGCAGGCAGGGAAGACATGACTCACTCATAGGTGGGTCTGGTCTGGGACCAGCCATACAGGCTGTGGACATCGTAGTGCCGCACTCGGGAGCCGTCTGGAAGGATCTGCTCGCTCTCCATGCACAGGGTCTTGCTGCTCAGGCCTCGGTCCCTGCCTGCCAAATCTGAAGAGAAAATTGAAGAATGTCAAACAACAGTTCCTGAAAGATATAGTCCCTGCTCTGTAGGTAAATGATTGAACTCTGAATCTTAATGCTGAATTAAACTCCATTGGACACTGTCTCTCTCTCTCTTTCTCTATCTCTGTATCTGTCTCTCTGTCTCTCTGTCTCTCTCTCTGTCTCTCTGTCTCTCTGTCTCTCTGTCTCTCTCTCTGTCTCTCTCTCTCTCTCTCTCTCTGTCTCTCTCTCTCTCTCTCTCTCTCTCTCTCAGGAGCATGGGAATAGTTCTCAGAACCCTAGTGAGCCTTGGTTTGTTTTCAGCATCAAGTTGACTGGAGAAAGTAGAGGTTATTGGAAGAATGCAGGATTCTCAACTATTCATTGTGAATCAGGGCCTCCTCTTGGATTATAATGTATAAATTATTTTATTTTATAATTCTCTCAAATGAATAGGGCTACCTTCCATGAGATCTTAGAAATCTGATCATTAGAAATATCATAAAATCCATGGAAGTTCACACAACTAGTATAAAGATTAACTGAAAAAGCCCAGTTATAAAAACAAGTATAACTCCAAATTCCATGAGTACAATGACACAGGCAGCCAGTGCACCATAACACTGGAGGTGCGACATTATTGTGAGTACCTAATCATAAGCCAGAAGGCCTAAGAAATAATGCTGGGGAAATACTTTGGAGACATTACCACTGTTAAGTGCATTCTGGCCATGTTACCGGAACTGTGACAGAAGGTATGGCAACTTGCACTTGCCAAGGTAGCATATCAGCAGTGCTTTTGTCTCTGGTCCCTATTAAAACACAGTCCTTCGGGGTCCTCCTAAGGGGGCCCTGGCAGAGGGGCTTTGGATCAGACATCCTGCCTCTAGCCACACTCAGGTGAAGGAGGCCGCGGGTCCTTACGTGGCATGTAGGGTGGACGGTTCAGAGTCGTATCCCTGCAGCCAGATGGAACTGCCCCATTCACAAAGCTCGAAGGTTCATTCATATCCTAGAAATGTCACACACACCCACATGGTTACATGAATACATTCATGGTTTTGTCATTCCCTCACCATCCTGTAATTCCTATCCACGGTGCCTAGAGAGAATCGCCACACACCACACACCAGAGAAAACTAAGTAAAAATACCAACTAAGCCCTACAAGATGAATGGCTGGAAAGCTACAAAGTATTCTCCTGCCAGTAAGCCCATTTCCAAGAAATTCCCAACAATCTCTGCAGAGGCTGGACAGCAGAAAGGTCAAGGTAGCTACGCGCTAGAAGATGACAGAGGGCTGCTCTCCTCCCAATGGAGTCAATGCAGCAAAGATGTCCAAAGTCTTCCTTGATGATTTCATCCTATGCTCTAGCATGTGTCAGTGAGGCATGGGCAAAAACAAAGACACCTACACACAATTCCCCATGTGTACAGAGTCAAGCACTCGCGCACTTACAATCCACATGCCATCAAACTTCAAGCTCTTCTCTGGGCTCTGTGGATTGGAGTGGAGCTCTTTCATTTCCCTCTTCCACCACAGGGCAGTCGAGTTCCGGAAAAAGTCTGGGAAGGCCACATAAGCTCTGTATTGCTATGAAAACAAATCACAAATAGTCCCAAATGAATAAACAACATAATAAACAAGGAATTACTGAGAAGTGAACACAAATGAGTCAAGATTTGTATTTCATGGTAATAGAGAGTATGAGGAGACTCACCAGCACCTTCAGAGTTTAATGTCCTGGGATTCTTGGAAAAGCAAGAGGTACGAAGAATAGAGTCACAAACAATGTACCTTTGCACATTTGGAAAACAGGCATACACTCTTCTCCTCTTTGTACCTACACACCAGATATCAGCCAATACAGCAAACTCTCGATCTGTTGCTTAAAATTTCACCCTAACCTCTTGTAGTCCTGCCTCTTCTTAGGACTCCTGCACAACCATTCTACTTGCAGGAAGAAACTGCAGCTAATAAGGTCACATGGTTGATCTTGGTCAAATGGGTGTATCAAACCTTCCACATGCCAGCTTGGGAAGAATCATCCAGTTGATGTTCCATTGGGGGGAACAAGGGAAACAAAGGCTACAGTCCATTCAATGATGGGATGGACGTGTTTTCTATGATGTCAAAGTCCTATAGCAAGCAAATGCTGGGTGATATTAAGTGGGAGGATCTAAGCAGAAAATTTCAATCACCTCCTTTCACACCTTCCCTCCAATAATGAAACCAATGCCTACCACCACAGTGGCCCTCATTAACTAAAGATGCGAATGGGAAATTAAAGCCAAACATAATTTTTCAACTTCACCAAGTTCTACGCTGATCATCTGAATTGATAAATAAAAAAAAATCAAGGTCCTGGAATTATCCAAGATGCTGTTTCCATCTCACCCTGTTCATATTGAATGGTGGAAGGGCTGACACTGAGCAAAGCAATTGTACTTATAAATTGACATACTAAGTTAAAAACCTTCAGTACAACCATGAAATGATGATTTCTATTTTTTTAAATATGAAATATGGTAGACTCTATGGAGAATTCAAGTAGTGTAATTTCTTACAAAGCAAAGTCAAACCCCACCTTTATAAGCTCCAGAAAACGTATTTACAAGGGGACGGCAAAGAGGAAGGAGTAGGCAAGGGAAGAGGAAAAGTGGAGGACAATGCACCACGAATTCATTAGTTATCCTACAAAATTAAGAAAAGTAGCAGAACAGGTGTGGCCAAGGTGAAGGAGAATGTCCAAAGGGGAGACACCGGTCAAGATTGCTGTATTCATAGACTATGTTGTTAAATGACAACTCTTGTGTACAATTACATAAAGTTAACAAAACAAAACAAAAAGTTAATAACGAAGCTACATGTTCGTTTAAAATAGGCATTGTGCCCACTAACACCATGGAAGTAACTGGTAATCTCAGTTTCTGGTTCCAAGGATAATAAGGACCATTGGAAGTAAAAGCAATCTTCACACTGACTGACATGTCTGTTATCATGAGAAAGGAAGCTGATTTCAGGTAACCCTGGCCCCACCCAACACGCATAAACAGTCTCTTACCTCCACTTGGCTGTCCCAGTCCAGAGAATTGTTCACCACAATATTAGGGAAATCTGGCCAGACCTATGCAGAGAAAAACAGTTCAACAGCAACAGAAATCTCCAACCACACTCCTAGAACTAGATAATTTAGTTATCATGTAGCATTGGTCCACAGCAAAGTGTACTCCACAAAGCCTTTAAGTGGATGCATAAATAGGGATTGAAACAGAAACAAAATGGAAAAGAGGGAAAAACAACAATGGAAAACAACGCCACAGTGTCCTCTACCCCAGGCTAGGTGTTCCTGGATTGCCCATTATATCATACCTTGCCCCAGACAATTTCTCCATCATTGGGAAACTTGATGAAGACATCATCCTGCACACCACGAGTGAAGGCCGGATATGGCTCTGTCTCATTGCCAGAAATGGCTGGGTCCTGATACCAAAGCACAAGTCAGATGGAAAAACAAATCTAGAGAATGCTAAGGGAAACAACAGACCTCTTCCAATAACATTTGTCCTTCCTTTTTAGTTGAAGTTTAAAGAGTCTGAGAACACTGGTAAGTGACTTTCATAGTGAACTTCACCTTTCCTTGTGTAACATGGAAGGAAATACAGTACAGGCATTCCCCACCACCCCCCTTCATCTTCCCAGAGTCCACAAAGTCTCACAAGGACTGACCAGAATGAGGATGACCCGCATGCCATCTGCCTTCATGCGATTGATCAGGGCGGGAAGCCCAGTGAACTTGGAGCTGAGGGTGAAGTCCAGCTGCCGCTCCATGTAGTCGATGTCTGAGTACTGCACATCCTGGGGAAGGATACAGGGGACTGAGTGGTAGCTGGGGATGAGGCCATGTTCCCAGGAGAGCGAATCTCCACTGCCCATGCCCAACTTCACATGACTTCTGACTCAAACACTAGTTCCCTTCTTTGTTATCAACTGAAAGCTGAAAACAGAATTTTTTCAAAGTTCCCAAATTAAGAAAAAATAAAATAAGAACCTGCATATCAAAAATTGTAGCATGAAGATACCTACATAGTGGGGCACTTTTGTGCATGAGTGAAAACCACTGGCTCAGAGCTCATGCCTGTTCAAGGCCAACCAGAGCAAAAAGTTCAATAGAACACTTCACAGTCACTTCCTGGGCATAGCAGTTAACACCTGTCAGTTACACCAGAGACTGAGATCAAGAAAAACTCAGTTCCTACACAGTGAGGGGAATACAAGTACATGAGATAATATTTCAGTAGAATAACCAGGGCAAGTGACAGCCACAGTCATCTCAGTTATGGCCAGAAGAATGAAATACGAGGGTTACAGTAGAGACATTAGCATAGACAAAAAAAAGCAAGACTCTTTCTTGAGATAACAACTGTAGAAAATGGGTTAATAGTATAGTTCTGATGTCCATATTTAGCAAATGACATGCCCCGATATCAAACTAAAGTCCCACAGGGAAAAAAAAAAGCAAAGAAAACACATGGCATAAGAAATTACTGGGTAAACTGCGAATATAAGTAGTGATTGAGTGTGTTGGCCACTCGCAAGAGACTGCCCAAGATTCAATGTTAAGAGAAAAACAAAATGCTTTGTGAGGAAAACACATTAAAAAAAAAAAAGAACTGCCCTATCCACTGCTATTACAGAAAGAGAGTAGGATTTACTATTCAAAATCAAAGAAACAAAAGCACAAGCCCTAACTGTGACATGTCCACTCCTAATAATCAGACATATTTTCCTTATTACCGGTGATATATTTGAATGGAATTATTTGAAACAATAGAACAAAATTAAACATAAAGTAGGCTGTGGGGTAAGTTGTGATTACAGGACTGTTCTTGTCCTCAGTGACTAAGAAGGTTTGTTTCCCTGGAAACCCAGGATCCCTGCATTCAGCCAGAGAGTGGCTCAGCACGCATGGCCCTGGGCTGCAGTTCCCACCAGATGCTAACTGCACACCTACCTACATGGACAATGGGCCAATGAGCATCCGTTCATTTCATTTAATTAAGCAAAGGTGTTGGAAGGATACTCTATTCTTAGAAAACTCTGGTTTTGGACTAAATGTCTTCAACCTACATAAAGTAAATGGAAGGAAATAGGACATAGGAGCAACAGCTCTGGGAGCTAATGCTTTCCCTCTGCACTGTGAGTCACTGATCTCCTAATGCCACAGAGCCAGAACCAACTCACAGAATTTGTAGGACAAGATCATGGTCAGGGTGGCATCACGTGAGAAAGGACTTCATGTATGTGCAGAAACTCACAAATACCCTATAAAGAAATTGAGGCCCAGACCCAGGCAGGTTCCCTATGAGAATGCAGAGCATGGCGCGCGCCATGGGTTGTACATACGTAGGGAATCTGGGCAGCCACCATCTCATCATACAAGCTGGAGATCTCAGCATCGTTCTCATAGCCATAGCGACACAGCTGGAACCCCAGGGACCAGTAAGGCACCATCACGGGCCGGCCAATCATCTGGAATAAAGATTTTAAACATTAACTCTGAAAATGGGATGCTAGGTGGAAGTTTCCTGTGAAATAAAAACAATATTTCCAGGGCCCCAATCTAGACAAACCAAACCTGCAATTTCAGAGTAGATTGGAAGGGAAGCACAACACTAGAATGCCTTGTGGGAAAGCCTGCTGCTGGATTAGAACTCATATGTCAAGAATCTAGAAAAGGGGCTGGGGATATAGCCTAGTGGCAAGAGTGCCTGCCTCGGATACATGAGGCCCTAGGTTCGATTCCCCAGCACCACATATACAGAAAACGGCCAGAAGCGGCGCTGTGGCTCAAGTGGCAGAGTGCTAGCCTTGAGTGGGAAGAAGCCAGGGACAGTGCTCAGGCCCTGAGTCCAAGGCCCAGGACTGGCCAAAAAAAAAAAAAAAAAGAATCTAGAAAAGTGGCTTTTGCTCTGATTCCTAGATGCAGTCTAAATAATTAGAGAGGAGTCCAGAATTCAGAACCAAAATCCATGGACTAATACACATATGTCATGCACTGCTCTGTGACCTAGGGCAAGGATAAATAACTAATTGTGCATGTTTCCTCACCTGTAAGTTGAGTATGATCTCAGTGTGCATCCCATAGTGGTTTTATGAGAATTGAAGTTACTATATATGCTCCCACATGGATTAAGTAACGCATTCAGCAGTTATTCCATGCTTGTTATCTCTATCACAATCACAAATAACTTCACTCTTCACCTCTACCCACACCGCACATCATAACCATTGCAGCCTTCATGGCCCTGTCAACAGAACCACCATCACCACCCTGAAAACTGTAACTGCACACAGCGTCAGTCACCATCCTCATCACTTCCCTAACCATCACGTCCATCAGAAGCACCACTCCTATCATCACGCCAGGAATCACCTTCTCCATCACCACCTCCACCAATACTCCATCACCACCATCACCACCTCTATCACTTCAAAACTATCACCAGGCTAATTTGCTATCCTGCAACAATTAAAGGCTATTAATCTAATGATTATTAGATTTATTTATTGTTTCCTATTTATACGATCTCTGAGAAAAACCAACAATCCCAATTATCACAGTGAGGGCGATAAAAGTGGATAATGCATTTGGAACACAGCCTTGCTATGAAGAAGCACATGACAGATAAGTGAGTTCACACATACCTCAGTGTACTGCTGAGTGACAAGCTCTGGAGTGGGCCCCAAGAACACATAAAAGTCCAGAACTCCCCCTGTGGTGCGGTACGTCAGGGCCGGCATCGGCAGGAAGGTCACATCTGAAGAGAGAGGGAAATGTGAACCCAGCTGCTTGCAAAGCTTCAGCAAGGGAAGAAAGCATCCCTCAATACTGAGACTTCTCTCTCTTCCATTGCATACCATCAAGACATGCTTTTCTGTGCTCAACTCACACAGGGCGGAGGACGTAAAAAGGAAGCAGGGTTCTATCCATGAACACTTTCCTTCACAATTGCTTTATTTTCTCAGACGTTTTGTCAATCCACTCCATAAAAATAATTCCTGCAGTGTGCTCTATGCTTGTTAGGGAAGGTGTCTGACACCTAAGCCCATAACTTTGTCTTTTTTTTTCTGGTTGTTGTGAGATAGAACCTTTTTCCTGTTTAAGCATGTGCCTAGACTGCAATCAATCTATTTACTTCTCCCAGCACAGCTGTAATTAGAAATGCATTACACCCTACTCCACTTCCTCCATTGACATAGAATCCCTTGACTTTTTCTCTTGATTGGCTTGGAACTGAGATTCTCCTCATTTCAGCTTCCACAATGGCTAAGCATGACCACCATCACACGCCTTCATATATTCTTTTAGTTCAAGAATCTTCAGAAGCTTTAAAAATTGTGTTCCCTTCTTACCCAGTCCTTCTTACACAGTGTCCCTTAAGGAGAACACCTCTTATCACCAGGTATATTGTAAAAATGAAGAATAGAACACAACTCACTCAGATATGCATCATATAAGGTTTCATCCATTTTACACACATTTTTCTATTGATTTAAACCCCTTTCTATTGCAAAAGACAAATTTCCATCAGACTTGCATAAACCCACAGTGAGTGCTCTAACAATAACTTCCAGCTCATTCAAATTATGCTCGTGGATCCCTCAGCTGACCTCTCAGTTATTATGAGATTCTTTCTTTAGGGACTCCATTGCCTTTGCTATCTCTTCAAGTGTGACTGTTAGAAAACTAAGAGTATCACTGGATCCATCCATTCCTTAGTATTAGAGGGACAAAAAAGGATAAGCATAAGATAGAGTGGCACTCATGTTATGGGTGATTTCATTTCCAGTAGCTCACACAATCACATTCTAAAAGAAAATTCAAGAATCCTTAGCCCTCAGATCTGGGGCAGAAGCAGCTGCCACCTACCCATGGCATTGCTGTTGAGCAGGAGGACTCCGTGGGCACTGCCATCCTCCTCTAGGCCCATGTAGTAGGGGTGCACACCATAAGAATTCTTCTTGAACTGAGAGTCATGGGGGACAAGTGGGCAGAGTTAGAACACATAGCCTCTGAGAAGGAAAGTCACCAAACACTCAGGGCCTACATTCTCCTGCAAGGAATCCAACTACACAAACACAAGGGAGGCCCAAGAATGGTCTGTAGGGCAGAAGCAGACCCCTCATTCCAGTCAGGGAACATGGAGCACAGAGGCCCGCAGGGGGAGTTCAGACCCATGCAGTGAGGGTGCAGAAAAGTGAGCTCAGACCCTCCTCATACTCTGCCCTTACCCCCGGGGGTTCATCTCTGGAAAACATGCCCCACGTGTGCCAGTTCAAGTCTCTCCTGAAGGCCGTGTGCTCGGTTTCCCCAAAGCCATAGATGTAGTTGGAGGGAAGGCGGGTGGATATGCGGATGAACATGTCATTGAAGGTGAAGCCCAGGACCTGAGAGTCCCAGCTGCCGGGGGAGAAGGCAGGGGAGACAGGAAAGTCAGTTCTCCTGGGGCTGCAAGCAGCTGATCTCTCTAGCAAATGCAAGCCACATCCTTCCCCATTTCCCAGAAACCCAACACCTATTTGCTACAGAGATCCCCAATGAGGTTTCTAAAGGCACCTCGCTGTCCCAGCCTTCATTCTACAGTGGCCTTTCATGAAAATGTCTTTCAATCCCCTCAAAGCCATCACTGCAGAGAAGCCACACTGATACCCGAGTCCTGTATGTACTTCACCCCCACTTGAACACCAGCAAATTCCAAGCGGGAGTGAGGACAGTCCTATCCCCTGGAGAAACGCCTACTTCTTGGCTTTTGTGTCATCTTTTGTATAAATTGTGACACTGTAGCGAAGACTGAGAGTTGTTTTTCTTCTCCAGTTACGACTGTAATTGTTCATAAATCTACCTCCCTCTCTCCCTCTCAATCTCTCTCTCCCCCCTGTGTCTCTCAATCTCACCCTCTCATATCCACACACTCATACCCACATACACATTGATATATGTATTTAAAATATTGTTTTCTCCTAATGAAGATAAGATGAGAAACAAAAGCAGGACTTAAGGCTGCAGGTTTTCCTGCCACATCGCGCCTTGCTAGGATGTTCTCATAACCTCCAGTCCCCAATCCAACCAGGCCACTCACATGACAGTGCCTGTGCTCTTCCGGCGAATTTCAATCCCAAATGGGTTCTCCTTAATGCGAACATCATAGAGTCGGGCCTCAGGAGAGCTGCTGGGAGCGCTGGGGATGTTCAGAGGGATTGGGACTTCATACCGCATGTGGTTGGGATCATAAATCTAGGTCAGAGGTAAATGATTTTAGGTGAACATGGAGATTCTGTGTGTATATTCAGCTATGCTCTCATATATAGAAAAATCATAGATAAAAATATTCTATTATCTTAACTCAAATAGCCGCAAGATAAGAATTACAACTTTTTAATCATAAGAAATTGCAGTTACTTAAGATGATTGGCAAATTCAGCAATAAGCTGTCCAGTTCACAATACGTAAGTGTGCAAAGACAGAGCACTGAATAGCACAAGAAAAGCATGAGTGTTATCTGTGAATTAGAAATGTTAGAAAAAATATGTCCTTAAATATATACCATTAGGAGAACCTTGTCAGTATTGGAGGAAATAGAGACAGTATATCTTGGCTTTAAGCTTTATGAAACAACTTGAGATCTAACATGTTGTATTGAATCTGTCAGAGCTCATATTTGAAGGGCCATATTATCATTACACAGTTTCTTTGACTTTGGTATTTGCATGCAAAGCCATTCATAAGCCAGTGTGCAAATATTATGTATTCCATATTATTCCATATGTGTGTATATGAGTGTCTGTGAAGCTTTTACCGAGCACAATTATAACAACCACAGTTGTCCATGCTTTAAAAATGACATATAATTGGATGCATGGAGTTTGCACTGTATCCGTTTCTGGTTTTGAATTAGGTGCTACTGATATGAACATAGTAAGCCAGGGGTATTCAGTCCCACCAGAGAATGAAAGATGATTACATCCCTTAAATTGTGTGGACTAATGGTCAACTATAAAGAAGGAATGTAAGGTTATAAGGAAGGTGATTTCAGCAACTATGTCTGGGAGAAAAACTGACTTTGTGGGAGAAGTATTCTTAGTCTGAAGTGCTATGTAGTCTTCAACCAAGCACAGAGATCAGGTCATTCTAGCAATGCATTAATGAACACATGGTTTACTGTGCTCCAGAGGGTTGAGAAAGGAACATATCTATGTGTGTATGTACAAATGTATGTAGGGAGATAGGTAGTTTCCTGATTAATTGGTTAAGTACATAGGCCTTAAGGCTGGAAATCTGAGCAACTTGATTCATTCCATGTATTAGGTATATCCTACTTGCTAATACTAACTTGAGGACACCAAAGAGAAGCATAGAATTAAAGGATGGAAAAGACCTTAGCGTCCTTCTGCATGTCATTGTTAAGAACATTTTAGGCAAGGCTATGGTGTCATATGTTGGGGATTCAGCTTGGCCTTGATGGGGGAATGGCGATGAGAGTGTTCCCGAGAGGTCGCCCTTCCACCAGCCCTGGGGCAGTGTGGAAGTGAGCCACACCTATCTCCTTCTGGGTCCAGAACCAGAAGAGGTAGCTTTGAGACTATCCCCCACCTTGCGCCAGCGAGCATGTGTGCACTCTTTTCCCGGGCTTTGCCAGAAGGCGGTAATATGGGAAGTGAAGTTAGCCCATGAGGGAGGTCCTTGGGAGCTGCTCTTGGACAGACAAGCTCCCCAGCCCATCGTCAGGTCCTGCTCAATCCTTGTCATCATCACTATATTACGGAAAGCCCCTCCTGAATAAACCAGATTGCTCTCCAAAGCGTCTCCAAGATTCGTGTGCACCTGGCTTCCTTGGTGGGTAAGGAGGGAGGAAAAGGGGATCTTGTTCGGCCACGTGCACCTTAAGCTTGCCCGTGTCCCTTCGCTCCACCTTGGCTGCCTGCGGGTCAGGCACCCAGGGGAGAGGGTGAAAAGGGGAGCATGCTAAGGGAGTAAGCTTAGCATCCCCAGGGGAGGGGAATCTAGCCCGGCAGTCATACTCTTTTATTTTTATTTATTCCATCAGCAAAATTTTCAGGGCTTACAGTTTACTAGCATGGTGATATGGGAGAAGCACAAGAAGAGAACAAATCCCTTGTCATAGAGAACCTCACCATTTAATAGAAAATTGCCATAAGAAAGCGAGCCCAGCCATAGTCCTGCGTGTAAGTACAGCATAGAGGGAGGAAAAAGCACTGGGCAGAGTGGAATTTCAAAGATAATTCCAATTCAACTGAAATATATCCAATTGATAAACTCAAAGAGTTTCTGATGGAATATTGTCCAAGCACTAAACCTTTCTAGTTTCCTCCATTTACTTAGTGTCATTATGAAAAACACAGATGAGGGAGACAAACATACCATTCCCCTTCAGTTTTCCCTAAGATCCTATGCTATCAGTCACCAGATCTTCTCAGTCTAAACAAAGCCATTCTTCTTCTCCTGCTTATCTGTACCTAGATGACCTCTATCCATCACTCCATCAACCTATCTGCTAGGCTACTTCCACATCTCTCCACTTCTTTGATATCAATGATTTTTGGAGTAGCCTGTTCTAAATGCACATTAGGGAAATGCGTGCCTACCTTACCAAGCCTTTCTCATTGCTCTTGCTATTCACAGAATGGTTGAGTTTATTGTAGCATGGAACGTTAAAGAATTAGCATACATTAGGATGGCATATCACTGACTATCATGGTGATCAGAAGGGAAGGCCCTGAGTGCTCCCTCACACTTAACTCCAGGTACCTTGAACTGCAGCATCTCATTCTTGTGGAAGGTCACAAGCAGGCGCAGAGGAGTCACAGGTGTGGAGGGGAAGGCAGTGGTGTAAGGAGAAGACTTCAAGGAGATGTCAGCTGTGGCCCCGTGTGAGGTATACTGCACATTGCTGACTGAATACAGATCATTCACAAAGTAGCAGTATGGGACCCCAGGGGTAATGGATGCCTGAGGAGCAAAATCAATACTGTGCATTAGCATGAGGGCCTGCAGTTACCAAATAGCAAGGGGTATTCAAGGCAGCACATGGTTCCAACAGACAGTGGCAAGAATTTAAATTTCTCTATCAGGAAAATAAATATTTAGAGTGTCCCACTCTTCTTTGATGAGGCATCTTGGGGAGCCCTTGCTTTGCGTGGATTGTAATGGATGCTGAGGGACTGGGGTCTGTCATGCATTATGGGTGGGGGGCAGGGCTGGTAAGGAAGGTTCACATCCTCAATGCAGTTACCTCCCACACGCAGCCTCGGGCCAGGCAGTTGGCCTCAGAAGCTCCATGCTCATCGGGATAACAGTCTATTTTCTCCTGGTCCCTCAGGCCAATGTCCCACTGCACCGTGTATGCTTCTCCCAGGACCAGATGGATTCCTGTGATCACAGCCACCTGGAAGAATGGAGAGGTCACATGGGACTGGGTCCCCAGGACATGGTCCTTCCATGAGCTGAGTCTTTAAACTGAGACCACAATCAATTATGCAAGTGTCCTATTCCTAGATATTTTGGGCAGAGAGGTCAATGCACACAGGGTTCCTATTCACTATGGAGTTGGAACAGAGTAATACCACTATTCTACGTATTGTATATTACATTGTGTACACAAAAAGGCCAAATAAACTGTTTTATTTGTTGTCAAAGTGATGTAGAGAGGGGTTACAGTTTCATACATAAGGCAGTGAGTACCATTGTTATCAAACTTGTTACCTTCTATGGCATTTTTCTGCCAACTTTCCCCCAATTTTCTCCTACCATCTACCTACCCCCAAGATGAAAACTTGGTTTTCACCATATCGTCTCATGAGGACTGCTGTAGCATTGGGTCACCTTTTACCCTTTGTCTCTCCATTTTGATGTTCCCCTTCCCTTCCCTAATCCCGATAAAAGTATATACAATACCCAGGATACCAAATAAAATTTTTAATTGTCTTTTTATCTTCTACCTTCCCTGGCTTCTCTCTGCTTTTTTATACTTTTTTTTTCAGATTGGCCCTGTTGCTTTTTCCAAATGGTTCTATTACTCTTGTCCCTTTCTCCACAAATCTATGTTCCACAATGATCTGGAATAGTGGAAAGAGAGCAAGAAGACTCCTATGCTCTTCTTCCTATTCCTTTCCCATTCCCATTTCTCTCTGGACTCCTAGACTAATTATATGAATAATTTAGATTTAAGCTTAACAACTACAAATGGTGAGTTGGGAAAAAATCACTATGGTTCCTTCCATTAATAGCTCTTACTCCTCATTACTCAGTCTCCCGCGACTGCATAATATGGGAGCCATTTTGTAACTGAATTCATCCATTTAAAACATTTGTATGTTTTTTCTTCTATATTTTCAGGGTTTTTTTGCCGTAATAGGAATTGAATGCAGGGCTTTGTACCAAATGTGAAGATATTTGATCCATGCCAAAGCTACTTTGATGTCACAGGTAGCAGGATTTCCTTCTTTTCTTTGGTTTGTAATTGCTTTTCACACATGGCCTCCTGAATTTTGCCCCACCAGGCCTCTGTTCTTCACCCCTCTGCTTCTTCCTCCCATCAGGTGACATGACAGATATATGCCATGATATTATCCATTATATATTATATAATACATATTAACCTCTAGCACTCTTCTTAAAATAGCACTATCCAGAGGACACAGCAATGCCCTGAAGAATTCTTTAAAAATCACCCCAACCTCATGATTCTTACCCTCAGGTTAGGATCATAAGTGGCTCGAGGAGACATTGGAGTTAGGACTCCATTCTGTTTCACTGTAACGTTGTTCAGTGCCTGAGTGCCAAAGATTTTAATCTCCTGGAATGCTAAGTTATTGGGGTCTTTGTAGGTTGATTTGGAAACAGTCACATCCAGGTGTGTCTACAAAAGAGGGAAGCAGAATTAGGCACAAAGCTTGATCTCGAGTGATAGAATGCTCAGAAAAAGCCTGCGAAGAAAAAGACTTCGGAGATAATGAATAGGACTCATCTTCTCTTGTCTCTCCAACACTCCATCAGAGACCATATACTCCTCAGGCTCTCATGCCTTTGATCTCTCTACCAAGGTGTTCTTAGCGACTGAAAACATACTTTAATAAAACTTTGAGGAAAAGAAATAAATATATGCATAAACATTTTGATATACTACCATGTGATTTATTTATGAATATTAGCACCTCTATTGGATCATAGCCTACACCATTATGGAAAATTAAATCATAAATGGAAATATCCTTACCTCTCATCATTTATACAATGTAAATAGAAATATAATTACAGTATTGCTACAGTATTACTAGCACCTAAGATTCATGACAATGTAGTACTCACCTGGCTGGCCGAAAACTCATGTAAGACGTAAGCATCATTGGCTACGGTATCTGAAAGTAATAGAAAGACAAGTCAAACTGGCTTGCCATCCCAGAAGGATGAATTTTACCTCAGTCTCCTTAAAGCTACTTGATGGCACAAGTAGCACACTTTCCTTATTTCAATGGCTGGAACATATCCCATTGCATCTCTGTACATCTGCTTTTTGGTTCCCTCATTTCCCAGTGACACGACATGTGCTATTATTTGAATAATGTTGCAAAGAACAGGGCATTGAAGATTTTTATGCTGTAATATTTCTAAGATTAAGACCAGCTCCTACACACTGAGCTACTGAGTTACCATCACAAACAGTCACACACAAACACAAAGTAACACATGCACTAGCACACACTCAAAACTCTTAGATTCATGATATGTGGATAACAGTGGAACATGTTCTACAAGTGAAATAAGACAGACCCTGAAAAAAGTATCTCGAGATCCCATTTACATAAAAATCTAACACCATTCAAATTACAAAAGTTAAGAGACGAGAACAATGGTGACAGAGTGCAGGGCTGAGATACAGGGAAAGACTTGGATCAGTGTATAAACTTCAAACCAGCAAAAGAGAATTTCCTGAAGAGCTTCTATGCAACATGGAGAATTATGAATGTGTTAAATAAAAACAGGGTGTAAGATATCACAAGAAATGTACACACTGCCCTACTATGTAACTGTACACATTTTGCATAACACCGTATCAAAAAAATTTGTTTAATTAATAAATTTAAATTTAAAAAAATAAAAAAATAACTTGACCATGGGTCTTCATGCAACAATGAACACATAGATGTTCTTTCTCTTGAATATACTCAATTTTGTCAATTAAATAATTTTAAATAGACTCAAGAGGTTTTTTTTTTAGAAAGCTACAGCTTGGGATGCATACTATTATATCCACAGTAACCAAGGACAAGGTGTTCTTTCCTTCTCCCATCATTATTCACCTGCCATGCTTTCAAGAACATGTCTGTTGGGTCCACCTCCGAGAGAGAGCCCCAGGAGCTGCTACTGTGCCAGAACAAGAGCCATACACAGATAATGGGCAGATGCATACCACGAGGAAAGTGCATCCTCACAGCCTCACTGAGACGGGCATGCTTCCCTAGTCATCACAGGCTGCCTGTGCATTTTTCCTAGCTTTCCTGGGGAAGATATTTACGGGACAGAGGGATTACCGGTGTGGTCTTCAAAATTTATTTTCCAAGTTCCCATTATAACATGGAAGTGCATATTGGTGACAAATCAGTTAGCACAAACTTCTAAGAAATACCCACATGCTTTCCTTTCATCTCTGGTTCACCTCTCACTTCTTGAACACTACAACTAGAACCCAAACTCCTCTCTCAAGAATTGTGCCTGGAAGAGTTCTCCAACAGCTGATTACCAGCAGGAGGGAAGGCCAACAATGCAGGTTTGTGAAAGGCAATGTGCCCATAACAACACTCACCCTTCGACTGCCCATCATCCCAGAAAAGTTCGCCTCTGGCTTCATTGTTCTCATCCAAGGCAATGATAAGACCAAGAGGGTTCTGGCGGCTGCAGAAGGCAAGACTCATGTGAGAAACAAGCATGGAAGCAAAAAGCACTGTCTTATGTGTCCTTCAAATTTTATTTCTGAAAGTCATCACCCGCCAAAGGCAGTGCTTTCTTTCAAGGACAAAGACCAGTGTCTCCTGTTGAATAATGTCACAGGACACAGAAATACCCACTATGTAAACAATAAACAACCACAGAGTCAGCAAGAACATTGAGCCTCAGAATCCCCACACTAGTTACAGTAGAGGCTATGGCCACAAACAGATGAATATTTAAATGTCAAAGGTAAGTTAAATACTTATGACCCCATTGTTGGAAAGTACAAACTTATCAATACAGGTAAATGACCATGAGCCCCTGACAAGAAACAAGCAAGGAACATATGGCCCTCTCCTGCCATGTACAACGTGGTTTTGTGGCTCAGACATTCCCCACCTCTGATTTAGGACCTAGACTATTAGAAGACAAGATAATGCTAGGCAACAGTGGTGAGGTCAGCTTGCTTTAGGAATGACATTCCTAGGAGCAGCTGCCACTGATCCCAAGGACAACTTCACAAAGACTGCAGCACAGGTACACCATTCTCTCTAATGGTAACTTGACTTATGCGATGGCATGTTTGGTTTTGATGGGAGGACAACACATTCTAATATGTTTCATTTTAACTGGAAAAGAAATCACAAGACCCTACTCAAAGAGAAGAACGTTCATCTCTAAAGGAAGGAGATCCACATTTGGGTCCTTAACATCAGATTTCAAACAAAATGTTATTAATTATACTAGATAATAAGAAAAGAGGAAGGAAAGTCACATAAAGGAATAGATATAGGTTTACATTTCCCCCAAAATACAGGTGACATCTTCAAACATACAATGTGTGATAATTGTAACTGAAATATTTAGTAATAGTAAGGAAAGAAATTGAAGTATGAAAACACATCAACATAAGTGAAGATAACCAGAAGGAAGGAACACCAGCATTGTTGCTGCTAGAACAGTGGACACCATTTTTGGAGGAAATTGGAGTGTAACCTGGACCACTGAGAATGCACCGGGGTTCACTCATTTACAAAGAATGGAATCAACAGAACTGAAGCACTAGAACTTCCAATCTGATTGAGCCTCACCACCTGAAAGCACAGGTCAGCTTGCTACAGGGACAGCAGCATAGCCACAAACGGGAAAGCACTCGTCACAGTAACCAATTGCAGAATCTGCCTAGCTCACAAAAAGCACATGAAGGGACAGAAAACTCTTCATACACACAATGGAGTTCTACTTATAAATATTCCTGTTTCTCAGGTTTTACCACAATCTCTGAAGTTAAGCAACTGAGGGTCCACATGATAAGTAATGCTATCACACAAACAGGGATCCTAGATATGTCCATCCTCATCTAACCTACGGAACCATAAGTCACTAAACCTTGGAGATGTTTTAATTGCTTATCCTTGAAATGGAGAAAATAAGATCCCAGAAGCAAATGAGTGTTATTGTTATTTAAGGAAAACATCTGAAAATACAATGGTCCATATTGGTATAACTCAGACACAAAAAAGTACTCATTGTTATTACTCATTGCCAATAATTTGATAGGTGTAGATCAGCAGTTTCTCATCTTTTATAGGAGGAAAGAAGCACCCTCATTACGAGCATTGCATATTGACGCTTGTATGTTAACTTTTGTTTCTTCAAATGTCACTTCCTAGATCCCCCATTCAACACAAATCTACAATCCATGGTAATTGTTCAGAATGTAAACATGCAAGAAGACTAAAACAAAATGAAGAAAAGAACATGTGTTCAGAAAATCACATGTGGCCTTGAGAGCAGTGTCTCTGGGACTGAGGACGCTCCCTGCAAGTAAGGGCGCCTCCAGCACGCACAGCAGAGCCCAGGCCCAACACTCACCTGAGGTGTGTGTTCAGCGCAGGCTCCTGCCAGGGCAGGATGTGGCCCCCTCGGACATGAAGATTGATGTGGTCCAGAGGAGCTGGCAGGACCTTCCACTCACTGCTTGAATTGATTTGCGCCCCCTGTGGCAGCAGGAGGAAGGGATGGTGAGTGGGAGGACCAAACCTAACCTGCACAGCTCTGCTCCCTGATGCCTCAGCTGCCCCTCTTTGTCCTTGGTGCCTATACTTGAGAGGGACACTGAGGCAGTTTCTCTGCTCTGAAAGTCTTGAGGCTAGTTGTGAGGACTTAGTAGGACTCCCTATTAAAGACACACCAATGAGAAGGATGGGGTGACTGGATCCTACCCATAATAGAGAACAGGAGCAACTGTACTTCCTTTATATCACCCAACACCACTGTAATCTGCCTAGATGAAAATCATGAGCACACTCTCTCATTCTTTGTCTTCATCTTGTATTTCCTATCTACTGGTTTTGGCTCCTCTGAAAGTCAGGACAGGGTTCTGGTTACAGGGCTAGGAGAGACATTTGGGTTATTTCTCAAAACACTGTTTCAACCTTGATTCTAAAGAACCCACCCTGTGTGGCTTCTCAAGACCCTGTTTTCCTGGAGGGTCTTCAGTACTTCTACTAGTCCATGCAAAAAATAGGGAAATCACGTGGATTCCTCATTACAAAGACTCATGCTGTGCTCAGGTGTGGGAGTCAGGGCCCTGCCTCAGTATGCTTCATGCACTGCCTTATGGTCATTAACATAAGAAATCTTAACATAGAAAATATTTGGGCAGCAATGCTACTTTATTAGGTGACAGAGAAGCCTCTATTCTTAAGCACTTAAGACAGTCAAAGATTTACATAGACATATACACACACATATTTATAAATATATATACATATATATATATATATATATATATATATAAAGGTTTAGTCAAGCCCTTGGTTGATGGCTCTAATCCTAGCTCCTCAGGAGGCTGAGTTGCAGAAGATCACTAATACATGTCAGCTGAGGCAAAGAAATAAAATCTGTGACAACTCCCAACCCCATCTCCAAAAGACAAGTAGAAAAAACAATTGGAGGGGCTGGGAATGAGGCCTAGTGGTAGAGTGCTTGCCTTGCATATATGAAGCCCGGGGTTCGATTCCCCTGCACCACATATATAGAAAAAGACAGAAGTAGTGCTATGGCTCAAGTAGTATGGCATTGAGCAAAAAAAGAAGCCAAGGACAGTGCTCAGGCCCTGAGTTCAAGCCCCAGGACTGGCTAAAAAACATAAGAGGAAGAATGGCTCAACAGGAATGCACCAGTTGGGCTGGGAATATGGTCTAGTGGCAAGAGTGCTTGCCTTACAAACATGAAGTCCTGAGTTCGATTCCCCAGCACCATATATACAGAAAATGGCCAAAAGAGGCGTTGTGGCTCAAGTGGCAGAGTGCTAGCCTTGAGCAAAAAGTAGCCAGGGACAGTGCTCAGGCCCTGAGTCCAAGCCGAGGACTGGCAAAAAAAAAAAAGGAATGCACCAGCTAAACAACTGTTATGAGTACAAAGTCCAATTCTACTACTCAAAAATGAAAATCTAGTTGCTACCACAACTTAATATTATCAGGAGTATATGGCATGTAGTAACAGTAAAAGTTGAGAATAAAATCAAACATAAAAATAAAGAAGGAAAGTCAGGCGCTGGGTGCAATACCTCAGGTGATTCACCAGGACACTTCAGAAAATTTCATACTACTATGTAGAAAGAATCTGTCCAATAGGAAATGGGAGTATTGGGGCTGAGGTCCATCATATCCACACATGCTAATAGACCATCTCCCCAGGCTGTATACATTTTACCAAAGCTTACCGTGTAGAAGTCATACCAGAGGGCTCTAGGGAAATATGCTGTCACATTTCTGGCATTCTGAAATGAAACACAGATACAAGGTTGGCTTGGCACCATTGCTCAGGATACATTGAGCAATCTGTATAGAGAAGGGGCCATAGAGCAGTGGTGGAATTGAACCCCAGGCCTTGGCTCTCCTGAGATCAGCAAGGTTGGGGTAACCTCATTCTGTTCTCCCTTCTCAAATAGGAAATCTCCTACCCACCACAAGGTGCTGTAATAAAGACCTTTGGGATACATGGTTCTAGGAAAAAGGTCAGTACTTTCTTTCAGAAGAACTCATCCCCTCTATAAAAACACAAACACACAGAGTTGGGTTTGAAGTAGAAGAAAACTTCCCAGATAAAAAAGACAGTGATGCATTGACTATTAGGACATTATAATCAGAAGATGTATTAATCCCAGAGTGTACAAAGAAATGGCTTGTGTCTGCCTGCCAGACCCTGCACAAATGGAAAGGAGGGCTGGCCAACAGCACTGCACACCCCAGCCCAGACAGCGGAGCTCCTAGGAGCCTTCAGGTTCACTTCAATGGGGACACTGCCGTGAAAAGAATTCATTTACTATTATTCCCGGACGACCCTATTCCCTTCCTTTGTAAATCAAGTGACAATCCTCAATTATATGAGATCATATTTGGGAATCAAATGGTTAAGCCAGCATTAAGAAAAATACACCCCCCCCAGGGGTAATTTCTGCTGCATAGAAGGAGAGAAAAGACAGGCAGGGAGAAGAAATCTTCTCTGGGGAACACTGCTTACAGGGACTCCTCCTCCTCCCCTTGCCACCCAGCCTACTAGCTGGAGCCTCCACCCACCCCAGCCTCTACACTCACAGGCTCCAGGACAGGGCTGACCAGGAAGGCGGCCCCCAGCAGGAACTGATTGTCAATCTTCCAGGTCTCCTGGTCAGACACAAACCTGCAAAAGCAAAGGAAGGTGTCATAGCCAGAACCCCAGAAGAGCCCAAGGCCCTGGAGAAGAACTCAAGAATACACCAAGTCAGAAATCCAGCTGCTCCAAGTGGTGTTCGTACACATCACTGACTTTAATAAGGAAGAGCTAATCTCCAGTATTCACAGGTCACAACCCTCAAAATTTGGCGGTGCTATAAATAAGTTTTCTCTAGAAAATATCTCCACTGTTGCTCCACATTTCCAGTGCAAGGATACCCCCATCCCTGTTTTTTCCCCTGAAATGCCCACTTTCCTCACCTGAGTACACATAGCCTTATAAAAGTTAGGGGTGACTTTGCAAAACAAAATAAGGGAAAAAAGAAATTATTTTTTCCTATATTGTTTCAAAACTTGTACACTCAACAAAACGCCCCTCATCCATGGCTATTGCTCGATATCACACTGTCTTCTATTGACAACTTCAGGATGGTCTCTGCTTAGAGTCAGAATTTCTTTAACAAATTATTTTATTTTTTCAATTAAAAAATTCTATTACAATATTAAGATTGGAACATGGGCGTTCTAGAGTATTACATAGATGCTCTACCATTTTGAAGCTCATCTATAGACCTCCAAGCAAGCACCTTGCTCTAAACCGTCCCTACTCATCCAGAGGAAGTCATGTTGCACTTCAACTTCCACACCCTGTGAACTGGGGAACCACAGCACTGGCCAATGGAGCCATCTTACAAAAGGAGCAAGCGACACCACATGGCTCCCAGGGACAAAATATGTCAAACACTGCTTATTCAACTAGATTTCCCAAAATTATGACAGGGGGTGGGTGGAAAGCAGGACGAAATTATAAAACATGGCTAGTAGGATATTTTTTACCAGGTAAATATGAAATGCTGAATTAAACTCCATTGGACACTGTCTCTCTCTCTCTGTCTCTCTCTCTCTGTCTCTCTCTCTCTCTCTGTCTCTCTCTCTCTCTCTCTGTCTCTCTCTCTCCCTGGAGTATGGGAATTGTTCTCAGAGCCCTAGTGGGCCTTGGTGTGTTTTCAACATCAAGTTGACTGGAGAAAGTAGAGGTTATCAGAAGAATGCGGGATTCTCAAACATTCATTGTGAATCAGGGCCTCCTCTTTGATTTTAATGTATAAATTATTTTATTTTATAATTCTCTCAGATGAATAGGGCTACCTTCCATGAGATCTTAGAAAACTGATCATTAGAAATATCATAAAATCCATGAAAGTTCACACAACTAGTATAAAGATTAACTGAAAAAGCCCAGTTATAAAAACAAGTATAACTCCAAATTCCATGAGTACAATGACACAGCCAGCAGTTCACCATAACACTGGAGGTGCGACATTATTGTGAGTAACTAATCATAAGCCAGAAGGCCTAAGAAATAATGCTGGGAAAATACTTTGGAGACATTACCACTGTTAAGTGCATTCTGGCCATGTTACCGGAACTGTGCCAGAGGTTCTGTCAACTTGCACAAGCCAAGGAAGCATCTCAACACTGCTTTGTCTCTGGTCCCTATTAAAACACAGTTCTTCAGGGTCCTCGCGAGGGGGCCCTGGCAGAGGTGCTGTGGCTCAGGGGTGGGTGGAAAGCAGGACGAAATTATAAAACATGGCTAGTAGGATATTTTTTACCGGGTAAAGAGGTATTCTGAGGCAAGGAGATGGTGGTAGACAGATGAAGTGGGGAAGGGAGAAGAATGCAATCAAGAATTCATTGTGGGCTGGGGATATAGCCTAGTGGCAATAGTGCCTGCCTCGGATACACGAGGCCCTAGGTTCGATTCCCCAGCACCACATATACAGAAAACGGCCAGAAGCGGCGCTGTGGCTCAAGTGGCAGAGTGCAAGCCTTGAGCGGGAAGAAGCCAGGGACAGTGCTCAGGCCCTGAGTCCAAGGCCCAGGACTGGCCAAAAAAAAAAAAAGAATTCATTGTATAAACCACAAATGAAGAAAAGGAGGCACTGGGTGGAGAGAGAATGTTGAAAGGGTAAAAATGACCAAGGTGCACTCTATTCATAAACTACCTTTTAAACTGGCACCTCCATAGTACAAACCACATACAGATAATTTAAAAAATCTTCATTTAGTGGCAGGTACTATCGCTTCAACTCAGAGTTTTCAGTTTGCTACACATATGCTCTTCTGCTTGAGTTGTATTTCCAGCCCTGGACGTTGCTTAGAACTGTGATCTTCCTGACTTTAAGCACCAGCCTATTTGATATCATAACAGGCATTGGTGGAGTTGGGGTATTGCAAACTTTTGCCCAACTGACCTCGAATAGAGATGCTACAGGTATCTGCCTCCCAAATAGAGAAGAGGACAGGCATGAGCCCTTGCGCTGCCCCATTGCCATTCCAATTTTTCATGAAAACAAATATATTTTAGCTTTGTAAATGAAATGTATGATTAAGAAAATCTAATTAAATATCCTGAAAAGAAATCAGATGTTCTCATCTAAAACATAGATTGCCAAAAGTAAGAGCCTACAGAAAGACATGCATTGCTCAGTACTGAGCAGAATTTCTGCTAGACACTCACTCGTGGAGGAGAGGCCGCACCACAGTCACGCCCTCCGTGCTGGCCTTGTGCATCAAGGTGTACAGATACGGCAACAAGGTATATCTGGTCTCTAGGACACTTCTGGAAAGGTTCACAAAGTCTGCATCCCAGGACACAGGGTCTTGCCTCTAATGGAGAAAGAGAAGAATGTGCTGAACTTACTGAGGAAAACTGATGGTACTTTAGGAATTCATGGATAGAAGTCATTTCTTATCAACCACTTCTTAAGAGATCATTACTACTAGCCTAAAACATAACAAAACTCTCTTTACAAAATGGAAATTTTTTCCCACAATACATTTCTTGGAATATGATAGAGATAGTTTCTTCTAACAGAAGGAATCATCTGATCAATGCAGAGGTGTAAGATTCTTAGGGTGAGGGCTTCCAGGTTTGGAGCATGTCCCCAGAGAACATAGACTGTCTGAGCCGCACCCCGGGGCTGGTGGCTGGGTTCTTGTATCACAAAAACAGGGCAGGGGAGGAAAGACACCCTACCCGGGTCCCGATGGTGTTGTGGTTCCTGGAGAAAGGGTAAAAGGCCCCCAGCTGCATCCAGCGAGCACACATCTCATACTCTGCATCTTGGAAGAACCCACAGATATCTGCCCCTGTCTGAAACAAGACAGAACCAAACGAGCCTCTTGCACATTTCTCACAGAGGTGGCCATCTGCGTGGGGACCAAGAGGAGAACCAGGTCACTTACATAGGATATGCCAAAGAGGCTGAACTCCATCATGCCTGCAAGGAGAAGCACAGCTCTGTCAGACCAAGCTCTCAGTCCTCCTCCTGCTCCCTCACCAAGGGTCCTCAGCCCCTGCCCTGGGGAAGGGGCACAGTCCTTGGGAGAAAAGGCCACACACCAATGATGGACTTCCTCAGCTGGTCCCAGGCAGCTGTGTTGTCTCCCAGCCAGTGTCCTGCCCAGCGCCCAGAAGAAGGGAATGTGGAGCGGGTGATGACGATGCCTCGCTGCCCTGTGGCCTCCTGCACGGCCCTGGTTGGAGGGAGCAGGGGACAACGGAGGTCAGCGCAGCCTCAGAAAAGCCACAGGGCACCCTGCCATCCTCGTTCCTCATTCCAGTCCTAGGAACTCGAATCAAGTCATGAATGAAAAGAAAATCCTCCTGCTTGAATGGAAGGAACATGCTTCCTCTGGGCTGACAGACATATTAGACAAGGCTGCCATTTCACAGTTTTATGAGACACTCATCATGTAGAAAACTGTTGAAATGGTGTAAAATATAAAATGATCACCTTCCTTATATTTATTCAGCTGTTAGTTTTCTAAAATAGTATAGAAGAAAGGCCGTAGATCCTCCCTCCAGAGACCTTGGGCCTCAGCCTGGACAAAGTGCTTGGGGCCTGACTAGAAGGAATTCAGGATCAACATTGGGGAAGGTCTTCCTGGCTGACAGGGATTCCAGAAACAGCTCTACTTTCTGCTCTGCCCTTAAAAATGGTAAGAAGCTACACATTCTTCATAAATGCATAAGGACAGAAAAATAAAATTATATTTGGGGAGATCACGCACTTAAACTTACACCTAGGACCTGCTTTTAGATACACCAAATTATGTCTCTATATTTGAGACTGATGAACAGCATCCATCTTGGCCACACAGAACCCCTGTCTATGCATGAGGCGCTGTTAGAAGACATGACTATGTGCGTTTCCCCAGCTCAAAAAGAATAAAGACAGGAAGTGAGAACTGACATTGGGAGTCTTCAACTTCCATATCCTGCACGGGGAACAGGATATTTCTCCTCCTACCTCTCCCCTTTTTTTCTATTTCTTCCTACTTCATCCTGCTTATCCTGAAATAAATCCATGCTTAATATTCTATCTTCTGAGATTCTCCTTATTCTCAGGGCCCTTCAAATGCTTTTCATGTGTGGAACTCATGACCTGAGATTGTGTGGGGAAACTGGGTTGGAGACCTCCTCACCCATCATCCAGGGACAAAGGGAAGAGTAGGATTGCCTAACCTCTCTGTGTCTACCCTCAGGGGTTGGCAGGCAGGGAAGACATGACTCACTCATAGGTGGGTCTGGTCTGGGACCAGCCATACAGGCTGTGGACATCGTAGTGCCGCACTCGGGAGCCGTCTGGAAGGATCTGCTCGCTCTCCATGCACAGGGTCTTGCTGCTCAGGCCTCGGTCCCTGCCTGCCAAATCTGAAGAGAAAATTGAAGAAGGTCAAACAACAGTTCCTGAAAGATACAGTCCCTGATCTGTAGGTAAATGATTGAACTCTGAATCTTAATGCTGAATTAAACTCCATTGGACACTGTCTCTCTCTCTCTCTCTCTCTCTCTCTCTCTCTCTCTCTCTCTCTCTCTCTCTCTCTCTCTCTCTCTCTCTCTCTCTCTCTCTCTCTCTCTCTCTCTCCCTGGAGTATGGGAATTGTTCTCAGAGCCCTAGTGGGCCTTGGTGTGTTTTCAGCATCAAGTTGACTGGAGAAAGTAGAGGATGTCAGAAGAATGCGGGATTCTCAAACATTCATTGTGAATCAGGGCCTCCTATTGGATTATAATGTATAAATTATTTAATTTTATAATTCTCTCAGATGAATATGGCTACCTTCCATGAGATCTTAGAAAACTGATCATTAGAAATATCATAAAATCCATGGAAGTTCACACAACTAGTATAAAGATTAACGGAAGGAGCCCAGTTATAAAAACAAATATAACTCCAAATTCCATGAGTACAATGACACAGGCAGCAGTTCACCATAACACTGGAAGTGCGACATTATTGTGAGTAACTAATCATAAGCCAGAAGGCCTAAGAAATAATACTGGGAAAATACTTTGTAGACATTACCACTGTTAAGTGCATTCTGGCCATGTTAACAGAACTGTGCCAGAGGTTCTGACAACTTGCACAAGCCAAGGAAGCATCTCAATAGTGCTTTTGTCTCTGGTCCCTATTAAAACACAGTCCTTTGGGGTCCTCCTGAGGGGGCCCTGGCAGAGGTGCTGTGGCTCAGACATCCTGCCTCTAGCCACACTCAGGTGAAGGAGGCCGCGGGTCCTTACGTGGCATGTAGGGTGGACGGTTCAGAGTCGTATCCCTGCAGCCAGATGGAACTGCCCCATTCACAAAGCTCGAAGGTTCATTCATATCCTAGAAATGTCACACACACCCACATGGTTACATGAATACATTCATGGTTTTGTCATTCCCTCACCATCCTGTAATTCCTATCCACGGTGCCTAGAGAGAATCGCCACACACCACACACCAGAGAAAACTAAGTAAAAATACCAACTAAGCCCTACAAGATGAATGGCTGGAAAGCTACAAAGTATTCTCCTGCCAGTAAGCCCATTTCCAAGAAATTCCCAACAATCTCTGCAGAGGCTGGACAATAGGAAGGTCAAGGTAGCTACGCGCTAGAAGATGACAGAGGGCTGCTCTCCTCCCAATGGAGTCAATGCAGCAAAGATGTCCAAAGTCTTCCTTGATGATTTCATCCTATGCTCTAGCATGTGTCAGTGAGGCATGGGCAAAAACAAAGACACCTACACACAATTCCCCATGTGTACAGAGTCAAGCACTCGCGCACTTACAATCCACATGCCATCAAACTTCAAGCTCTTCTCTGGGCTCTGTGGATTGGAGTGGAGCTCTTTCATTTCCCTCTTCCACCACAGGGCAGTCGAGTTCCGGAAAAAGTCTGGGAAGGCCACATAAGCTCTGTATTGCTATGAAAACAAATCACAAATAGTCCCAAATGAATAAACAACATAATAAACAAGGAATTACTGAGAAGTGAACACAAATGAGTCAAGATTTGTATTTCATGGTAATAGAGAGTATGAGGAGACTCACCAGCACCTTCAGAGTTTAATGTCCTGGGATTCTTGGAAAAGCAAGAGGTACGAAGAATAGAGTCACAAACAATGTACCTTTGCACATTTGGAAAACAGGCATACACTCTTCTCCTCTTTGTACCTACACACCAGATATCAGCCAATACAGTAAACTCTCCATCTGTTGCTTAAAAGCTCACCCTAACCTCTTGTAGTCCTGCCTCTTCTTAGGACTCCATTCCATTCTTAGGACAACCATTCCACTTGCAGGAAGAACCTGCAGCTAGTAAGGTCACATGGGTGATCTTTGTCAAATGGGTGTATCAGACATCCTACATGCCAGTTTGGGAAGAATCATCCAGTTGATGTTCCATTGGGGGGAACAAGGGAAGCAGAAGGCTATAGTCCACGCGATGATGGGATGGACCTGTTTTCTATGATTTCAAAGTCCTATACGAAGCAAATGCTGGGTGATATTAAGTGGGAGGATCTAAGCAGAAAATTTCAATCACCTCCTTTCACACCTTCCCTCCAATAATGAAACCAATGCCTACCACCACAGTGGCCCTCATTAACTAAAGATGCGAATGGGAAATTAAAGCCAACCATAATTTTTCAACTTCACCAAGTTCTACGCTGATCATCTGAATCAATAAATGAAATAAAAAATGAAGGTCCTTGTAATTATCCAAGGTGCTGTTTCCATCTCACCCTGTTCATATTGAATGGTGGAAGGGCTGACACTGAGCAAAGGGATTGTACTTATAAACTGACATATTGAGTTAAAAACCTTCAGTACAACCATGAAATGATGACTTCTTTTTTAAAAAATGTGAAATATGGCAGACTCTATGGAGAATTCAAGCAGTGTAATTTCTTACAAAACAAAGACAAATCCCTCTTATATAAGCACCAGAAAACAGGTATTTACAAGGGGACGGCAAATAGGAAGGGGAAGGCAAACGAAGAGGAGAAGTGGAGGACAATGCACCAAGAATTCATTAGTTATACTACAAAATTAAGAAAAGTAGCACAACAGGTGTGGCCAAGGTGAAGGAGAATGTCGAAAGGAATGACACTGCTCAACATGGCTTGTATTCAGAGACTGTGTTGTTAAATGACAACTCTTGTGTACAATTACATAAAGTTAACAAAACAAAACAAACAGTTAATAACAAAGGGCATGTTCGTTTAAAATAGGCTGTAGTGAAATCAGCGTTGTGCCCACTAACACCATGGAAGTAACTGGGAATCTCAGTTTCTGGTCCCAAGGATAATAAGGACCATTGGAAGTAAAAGCAATCTTCACACTGACTGACATGTCTGTTATCATGAGAAAGGCATCTGATTTCAGGTAACCCTGGCCCCACCCAACACTCACAAACAGTCTTTTACCTCCACTTGGCTGTCCCAGTCCAGAGAATTGTTCACCACAATATTCGGGAAATCTGGCCAGACCTATGCAGAGAAAAACAGTTCAACAGCAACAGAAATTACCAACCACTGTCCTAGAGCTAGATAATTTAGTTATCATGTAGCATTGGTCCACAGCAAAGTGTACTCCACAAAGCCTTTAAGTGGATGCATAAATAGGGATTGAAACATAGAAACAAAATGGAAAAGAGGGAAAAACAACAATGGAAAACAACCCCACAGTGTCCTCTACCCCAGGCTAGGTGTTCCTGGATTGCGCCTTAGATCATACCTTGCCCCAAACAATTTCTCCATCATTGGGAAACTTGATGAAGACATCATCCTGCACACCACGAGTGAAGGCCGGATACGGCTCTGTCTCATTGCCAGAAATGGCTGGGTCCTGATACCAAAGCACAAGTCAGATGGAAAAACAAATCTAGAGAATGGTCAGGGACACAACACACCTCTTCCAATAACATTTGTTCCTTCCTTTAGAGTTTAACATTAAAGAGTCTCAGAACACTTGTAAATGTCTTTCCCAGTGAACTTGACCTTTCCTTGTGTAACATGGAAGGAAATACAGTACAGGCATTCCCCACCAACCCCTTCATCCTCCCAGAGCCACACAGTCTCACAAGGACTGACCAGAATGAGGATGACCCGCATGCCATCCGCCTTCATGCGATTGATCAGGGCGGGAAGCCCAGTGAACTTGGAGCTGAGGGTGAAGTCCAGCTGCCGCTCCATGTAGTCGATGTCTGAGTACTGCACATCCTGGGGAAGGATACAGGGACTGAGTGGTAGCTGGGGATGAGGCCATGTTCCCAGGAGAGCGAATCTCCACTGCCCATGCCCAACTTCACATGAATTCAGACTCAAACATTAGTTCCCTTCATTGTTATCAACTGAAAGCTGAAAACAGACAGAATTTTTTCAAAATCCCCAAATTAAGAAAAAAATAAAATGAGAACCTGCATAACATAAATTGTAGGATGAAGGTACCTACATAGTGGGGCACTTTTGTGCATGAGTGAAAACCACTGGCTCAGAGCTCATGCCTGTTCACGGCCAACAAGAGCAAAAAGTTCACTAGAACACATCGCAGTCACTTCCTGGGCATAGCAGTTCACACCTGTCAGTTACACCAGAGACTGAGATCAAGAAAAACTCAGTTCTTACACAGTGAGGGGAATACAAGTACATAGGATAAATATTTCAGTAGAATAACCTGGGCAAATGGTACCCACAGTCATCTTGGTTACGACCAGAAGAATAAAATAGGAGGGTTACAGTAGAGACATTAGCATAGACAAAAACAGCAAGACTCTTTCTTGAGATAACCACTGTAGAAAAGGGGTTAATGGTATAGTTCAGTTGTCCATAGTTAGCAAACGACATGCCCCGATATCAAACTAACGTCCCACAGAAAAACAAAAAAAGGAAAGAAAACACATGGCATAAGAAATTACTGGGTAAAGTGTGAATATGAGTAGTGATTGAGTGTGTTGGCCGCTCGCAAGAGACTGCCCAAGATTCAATGTTAAGAGAAAAACAAAATGCTTTGTGAGGAAAACACATTAAAAAAAAAAAGAACTGCCCTATCCACTGCTATTACAGAAAGAGAGTAGACTTACTATTCAAAATCAAAGAAACAAAAGCACAAGACCTAACTGTGACCTGTTCACTCCTAATAATCAGACATATTTTCCCTATTACCGGTGATATATTTGAATGGAATTATTTGAAACAATAGAACAAAATTAAACATAAAGTAGGCTGTGGGATAAGTTGTGATTACAGGACTGTTCTTGTCCTCAGTGACTAAGAAGGTTTGTTTCCCTGGAAACCCAGGATCCCTGCATTCAGCCAGAGAGTGGCTCAGCACGCATGGCCCTGGGCTGCAGTTCCCACCAGATGCTAACTGCACACCTACCTACATGGACAATGGGCCAATGAGTATACATTCATCTGAGTTGATTAAGCAAAAGTACTGTTGGAAAGATACTCCATTCTTAGAGAACTTTGGTTTTGGACTAAATGTCTTCAACCTACATAAAGTAAATGGAAGGAAATAGGACATAGGAGCAACAGCTCTGGGAGCTAATGCTTTCCCTCTACACTGTGAGTCACTGATCTCCTAATGCCACAGAGCCAGAACCAACTCACACAATTAGTAGGACAAGTTCAAGGGCAGGGTGGCATCACGTGAGAAAGGACTTCATGTACATGCAGAAAGTCACAGATACCCTATAAAAAAATTGAGTCCCAGACCCAGGCAGGTTCCCTATGAGAATACAGAGCACGGCGCGCGCCATGGCTTGTACATACATAGGGGATCTGGGCAGCCACCATCTCATCATACAAGCTGGAGATCTCAGCATCGTTCTCATAGCCATAGCGACACAGCTGGAACCCCAGGGACCAGTAAGGCACCATCACGGGCCGGCCAATCACCTGCAAGAAAGATTTTAAAAATTCATTCTAAAAATGGGATGCTAGGTGGAAATTTCCAGTCAAATAAAAACAGTATTTCCAGTCTGGACAAACAAAACCTGCAAATCCAGAGTAGAATGGAAGAGAAGCACAGCACTAGAATGCCTTGGGGGAAAAGCCTGCTGCTGGATTAGAACTCATGCCTCAAGAATCTAGAGAAGTGGCTTTTGCTCTGATTCTTAGATGCAGTCTAAATTATTAGAGAGGAGTCCAGAATTCAGAATCCAAATCAATGACTAATACACATATGCCATGCGCTGCTCCGTGACCTAGGGCAAGGATAAATAGCTAATTGTGCATGTTTCCTCACCTGTAAGTTGAGTATGATCTCAGTGTGCATCCCATAGTGGTTTTATGAGAATTGAAGTTACTATATATGCTCCCGCATGGATTAAGTAACGCATTCAGCAGTTATTCCACGCTTGTTATCTCTATCACAATCACAAATAACTTCACTCTTCACCTCTACCCGCACCTCACATCATAACCATTGCAGCCTTCAGGCCCTGTCAACAGAACCACCATCACCACCCTGAAAACTGTAACTGCACACAGTGTCAGTCACCATCACCATCCTCATCACTTCCCTAACCATCACGTCCATCAGAAGCACCACTCCTATCATCACGCCAGGAATCATCTTCTCCATCACCACCACCACCAATACTCCATCACCACCATCACCACCTCTATCACTTCAACACTATCACCAGGCTAATTTGCTATCCTGCAACAATTAAAGGCTATTAATCTAATGATTATTAGATTTATTTATTGTTTCCTATTTATACAATCTCTGAGAAAAGCCAACAATCCCAATTATCACAGTGAGGGCTATCAAAGTGGATATTGCATTTGGAACACAGCCTTGCTAAGAAGAAGCACATGACAGATAAGTGAGTTCACACATACCTCAGTGTACTGCTGAGTGACAAGCTCTGGAGTGGGCCCCAAGAACACATAAAAGTCCAGAACTCCCCCTGTGGTGCGGTACGTCAGGGCCGGCATCGGCAGGAAGGTCACATCTGAAGAGAGAAGGAAATGTGAACCCAGCTGCTTGCAAAGCTTCAGCAAGGGAAGAAAGCAGCCCTCAATACTGAGACTTCTCTCTCTTCCATTGCACACCATCAAGACATGCTTTTCTGTGCTCAACTCACACAGGGTGGAGGACGTAAAAAGGAAGCAGGGTTCTATCCATGAACACTTTCCTTCACAATTACTTTATTTTCTCAGATGTTTTGTCAATCCACTCTATAAAAATAATTCCTGCAGTGTGCTCTATGCTTGTTAGGGAAGGTGTCTGACACCTAAGCCCATAACTTTGTCTTTTTTTTTCTGGTTGTTGTGAGATAGAACCTTGTTTCCTGTTTAAGCATGTGCCTAGACTGCAATCAATCTATTTACTTCTCCCAGCACAGCTGTAATTAGAGATGCATTACACCCTACTCCACTTCCTCCATTGACATAGAATCCCTTGACTTTTTCTCTTGATTGGCTTGGAACTGAGATTCTCCTCATTTCAGCTTCCACAATGGCTAAGCATGACCACCATCACACGCCTTCATATATTCTTTTAGTTCAAGAATCTTCAGAAGCTTTAAAAATTGTGTTCCCTTCTTACCCAGTCCTTCTTACACAGTGTCCCTTAAGGAGAACACCTCTTATCACCAGGTATATTGTAAAAATGAAGAATAGAACACAACTCACTCAGATATGCATCATATAAGGTTTCATCCATTTTACACACATTTTTCTATTGATTTAAACCCCTTTCTATTACAAAAGACAAATTTCCATCAGACTTGCATAAACCCACAGTGAGTGCTCTAACAATAACTTCCAGCTCATTCAAATTATGCTCGTGGATCCCTCAGCTGACCTCTCAGTTATTATGAGATTCTTTCTTTAGGGACTCCATTGCCTTTGCTATCTCTTCAAGTGTGACTGTTAGAAAACTAAGAGTATCACTGGATCCATCCATTCCTTAGTATTAGAGGGACAAAAAAGGATAAGCATAAGATAGAGTGGCACTCATGTTATGGGTGATTTCATTTCCAGTAGCTCACACAATCACATTCTAAAAGAAAATTCAAGAATCCTTAGCCCTCAGATCTGGGGCAGAAGCAGCTGCCACCTACCCATGGCATTGCTGTTGAGCAGGAGGACTCCGTGGGCACTGCCATCCTCCTCTAGGCCCATGTAGTAGGGGTGCACACCATAAGAATTCTTCTTGAACTGAGAGTCATGGGGGACAAGTGGGCAGAGTTAGAACACATAGCCTCTGAGAAGGAAAGTCACCAAACACTCAGGGCCTACATTCTCCTGCAAGGAATCCAACTACACAAACACAAGGGAGGCCCAAGAATGGTCTGTAGGGCAGAAGCAGACCCCTCATTCCAGTCAGGGAACATGGAGCACAGAGGCCCGCAGGGGGAGTTCAGACCCATGCAGTGAGGGTGCAGAAAAGTGAGCTCAGACCCTCCTCATACTCTGCCCTTACCCCCGGGGGTTCATCTCTGGAAAACATGCCCCACGTGTGCCAGTTCAAGTCTCTCCTGAAGGCCGTGTGCTCGGTTTCCCCAAAGCCATAGATGTAGTTGGAGGGAAGGCGGGTGGATATGCGGATGAACATGTCATTGAAGGTGAAGCCCAGGACCTGAGAGTCCCAGCTGCCGGGGGAGAAGGCAGGGGAGACAGGGAAGTCAGTTCTCCTGGGGCTGCAAGCAGCTGATCTCTCTAGCAAATGCAAGCCACATCCTTCCCCATTTCCCAGAAACCCAACACCTATTTGCTACAGAGATCCCCAATGAGGTTTCTAAAGGCACCTCGCTGTCCCAGCCTTCATTCTACAGTGGCCTTTCATGAGAATGTCTTTCAATCCCCTCAAAGCCATCACTGCAGAGAAGCCACACTGATACCCGAGTCCTGTATGTACTTCACCCCCACTTGAACACCAGCAAATTCCAAGCGGGAGTGAGGACAGTCCTATCCCCTGGAGAAACGCCTACTTCTTGGCTTTTGTGTCATCTTTTGTATAAATTGTGACACTGTAGCGAAGACTGAGAGTTGTTTTTCTTCTCCAGTTACGACTGTAATTGTTCATAAATCTACCTCCCTCTCTCCCTCTCAATCTCTCTCTCCCCCCTGTGTCTCTCAATCTCACCCTCTCATATCCACACACTCATACCCACATACACATTGATATATGTATTTAAAATATTGTTTTCTCCTAATGAAGATAAGATGAGAAACAAAAGCAGGACTTAAGGCTGCAGGTTTTCCTGCCACATCGCGCCTTGCTAGGATGTTCTCATAACCTCCAGTCCCCAATCCAACCAGGCCACTCACATGACAGTGCCTGTGCTCTTCCGGCGAATTTCAATCCCAAATGGGTTCTCCTTAATGCGAACATCATAGAGTCGGGCCTCAGGAGAGCTGCTGGGAGCGCTGGGGATGTTCAGAGGGATTGGGACTTCATACCGCATGTGGTTGGGATCATAAATCTAGGTCAGAGGTAAATGATTTTAGGTGAACATGGAGATTCTGTGTGTATATTCAGCTATGCTCTCATATATAGAAAAATCATAGATAAAAATATTCTATTATCTTAACTCAAATAGCCGCAAGATAAGAATTACAACTTTTTAATCATAAGAAATTGCAGTTACTTAAGATGATTGGCAAATTCAGCAATAAGCTGTCCAGTTCACAATACGTAAGTGTGCAAAGACAGAGCACTGAATAGCACAAGAAAAGCATGAGTGTTATCTGTGAATTAGAAATGTTAGAAAAAATATGTCCTTAAATATATACCATTAGGAGAACCTTGTCAGTATTGGAGGAAATAGAGACAGTATATCTTGGCTTTAAGCTTTATGAAACAACTTGAGATCTAACATGTTGTATTGAATCTGTCAGAGCTCATATTTGAAGGGCCATATTATCATTACACAGTTTCTTTGACTTTGGTATTTGCATGCAAAGCCATTCATAAGCCAGTGTGCAAATATTATGTATTCCATATTATTCCATATGTGTGTATATGAGTGTCTGTGAAGCTTTTACCGAGCACAATTATAACAACCACAGTTGTCCATGCTTTAAAAATGACATATAATTGGATGCATGGAGTTTGCACTGTATCCGTTTCTGGTTTTGAATTAGGTGCTACTGATATGAACATAGTAAGCCAGGGGTATTCAGTCCCACCAGAGAATGAAAGATGATTACATCCCTTAAATTGTGTGGACTAATGGTCAACTATAAAGAAGGAATGTAAGGTTATAAGGAAGGTGATTTCAGCAACTATGTCTGGGAGAAAAACTGACTTTGTGGGAGAAGTATTCTTAGTCTGAAGTGCTATGTAGTCTTCAACCAAGCACAGAGATCAGGTCATTCTAGCAATGCATTAATGAACACATGGTTTACTGTGCTCCAGAGGGTTGAGAAAGGAACATATCTATGTGTGTATGTACAAATGTATGTAGGGAGATAGGTAGTTTCCTGATTAATTGGTTAAGTACATAGGCCTTAAGGCTGGAAATCTGAGCAACTTGATTCATTCCATGTATTAGGTATATCCTACTTGCTAATACTAACTTGAGGACACCAAAGAGAAGCATAGAATTAAAGGATGGAAAAGACCTTAGCGTCCTTCTGCATGTCATTGTTAAGAACATTTTAGGCAAGGCTATGGTGTCATATGTTGGGGATTCAGCTTGGCCTTGATGGGGGAATGGCGATGAGAGTGTTCCCGAGAGGTCGCCCTTCCACCAGCCCTGGGGCAGTGTGGAAGTGAGCCACACCTATCTCCTTCTGGGTCCAGAACCAGAAGAGGTAGCTTTGAGACTATCCCCCACCTTGCGCCAGCGAGCATGTGTGCACTCTTTTCCCGGGCTTTGCCAGAAGGCGGTAATATGGGAAGTGAAGTTAGCCCATGAGGGAGGTCCTTGGGAGCTGCTCTTGGACAGACAAGCTCCCCAGCCCATCGTCAGGTCCTGCTCAATCCTTGTCATCATCACTATATTACGGAAAGCCCCTCCTGAATAAACCAGATTGCTCTCCAAAGCGTCTCCAAGATTCGTGTGCACCTGGCTTCCTTGGTGGGTAAGGAGGGAGGAAAAGGGGATCTTGTTCGGCCACGTGCACCTTAAGCTTGCCCGTGTCCCTTCGCTCCACCTTGGCTGCCTGCGGGTCAGGCACCCAGGGGAGAGGGTGAAAAGGGGAGCATGCTAAGGGAGTAAGCTTAGCATCCCCAGGGGAGGGGAATCTAGCCCGGCAGTCATACTCTTTTATTTTTATTTATTCCATCAGCAAAATTTTCAGGGCTTACAGTTTACTAGCATGGTGATATGGGAGAAGCACAAGAAGAGAACAAATCCCTTGTCATAGAGAACCTCACCATTTAATAGAAAATTGCCATAAGAAAGCGAGCCCAGCCATAGTCCTGCGTGTAAGTACAGCATAGAGGGAGGAAAAAGCACTGGGCAGAGTGGAATTTCAAAGATAATTCCAATTCAACTGAAATATATCCAATTGATAAACTCAAAGAGTTTCTGATGGAATATTGTCCAAGCACTAAACCTTTCTAGTTTCCTCCATTTACTTAGTGTCATTATGAAAAACACAGATGAGGAGACAAACATACCATTCCCCTTCAGTTTTCCCTAAGATCCTATGCTATCAGTCACCAGATCTTCTCAGTCTAAACAAGCCATTCTTCTTCTCCTGCTTATCTGTACCTAGATGACCTCTATCCATCACTCCATCAACCTATCTGCTAGGCTACTTCCACATCTCTCCACTTCTTTGATATCAATGATTTTTGGAGTAGCCTGTTCTAAATGCACATTGGAAATGCATGCCTACCTTACCAAGCCTTTCTCATTGCTCTTGCTATTCACAGAATGGTTGAGTTTATTGTAGCATGGAACGTTAAAGAATTAGCATACATTAGGATGACATATCACTGACTATCATGGTGATCAGAAGGGAAGGCCCTGAGTGCTCCTCACACTTAACTCCAGGTACCTTGAACTGCAGCATCTCATTCTTGTGGAAGGTCACGAGCAGGCGCAGAGGAGTCACAGGTGTGGAGGGGAAGGCAGTGGTGTAAGGAGAAGACTTCAAGGAGATGTCAGCTGTGGCCCCCTGTGAGCTATACTGCACATTGCTGACTGAATACAGATCATTCACAAAGTAGCAGTATGGGACCCCAGGGGTAATGGATGCCTGAGGAGCAAAATCAATACTGTGCATTAGCATGAGGGCCTGCAGTTACCAAATAGCAAGGGGTAGACAAGGCAGCACATGGTTCCAACAGACAGTGGCAAGAATTTAAATTACTCTATCAGGAAAATAAATATTTAGAGTGTCCCACTCTTCATCAGAATGAGGCATCTTGGGGAGCCCTTGCTTCCCGTGGATTGTAATGGATGCTGAGGGACTGGGGTCTGTCATGCATTATGGGTGGGGTGCAGGGCTGGTAGGGAAGGTTCACATCCTCAGTGCAGTTACCTCCCACACGCAGCCTCGGGCCAGGCAGTTGGCCTCAGAAGCTCCATGCTCATCGGGATAACAGTCTATTTTCTCCTGGTCCCTCAGGCCAATGTCCCACTGCACCGTGTATGCTTCTCCCAGGACCAGATGGATTCCTGTGATCACAGCCACCTGGAAGAATGGAGAGGTCACATGGGGCTGGGTCCCCAGGACATGATCCTTCCATGAGCTGAGTCTTTAAACTGAGACCATAATCAATTATGCAAGTGGCCTATTCCTAGACATTTTGGGCAGAGAGGTCAATGCACACAGGGTTCCTATTCACTGTGGAGTTGGAACAGAGTAATATCACTATTCTACGTATTGTATAGTACATTGTGTACACAAAAAGGCCAAATAAACTGTTTTATTTGTTGTCAAAGTGATGTAGACAGGGGTTACAGTTTCATACATAAGGCAGTGAGTACAATTGTTATCAAACTTGTTACCTTCTATGGCATTTTTCTGCCAACTTTCCCCCAATTCTCCTACCATCTACCCCACCCCCAGATGTAAAACTTGGTTTTCACCATATCGTCTCATAAGGACTGCTGTTGCACTTGGGTCACCTTTTACCCTTTGTCTCTCCATTTTGATGTTCCCCTTCCCTTCCCTAATCCCGAATAAAAGTATATACAATACCCAGGATACCAAATAAAATTTTTAATTGTCTTTTTATCTTCTACCTTCCCTGGCTTCTCTCTGCTTTTTTATACTTTTTTTTTTTCAGATTGGCCCTGTTGCTTTTTCCAAATGGTTCTATTACTCTTGTCCCTTTCTCCACAAATCTATGTTCCACAATGATCTGGAATAGTAGATAGAGAGCAAGAAGACTCCTATGCTCTTCTTCCTATTCCTTTCCCATTCCCATTTTTCTCTGGACTCCTAGACTAATTATATGAATAATTTAGATTTAAGCTGAACAACTACAAATGGTGAGTTGGAAAAAAATCACTATGGTTCCTTCCATTAATAGCTCTTACTCCTCATTACTCAGTCTCCCGCGACTGCATAACATGGGAGCCATTTTGTAATTGAATTCATCCATTTAAAACTTTTGCATATTTTTTCTTCTATATTTTCATGGGGTTTTTTGCCGTAATAGGAATTGAATGCAGGGCTTTGTACCAAATGTGAAGATATTTGATCCATGCCAAAGCTACTTTGATGTCACAGGTAGCAGGATTTCCTTCTTTTCTTTGGTTTGTAATTGCTTTTCACACATGGCCTCCTGAATTTTGCCCCACCAGGCCTCTGTTCTTCACCCCTCTGCTTCTTCCTCCCATCAGATGACATGACAGATATATGCCATGATATTATCCATTATATATTATATAATACATATTAACCTCTAGCACTCTTCTTAAAATAGCACTATCCAGAGGACACAGCAATGCCCTGAAGAATTCTTTAAAAATCACCCCAACCTCGTGATTCTTACCCTCAGGTTAGGATCATAAGTGGCTCGAGGAGACATTGGAGTTAGGACTCCATTCTGTTTCACTGTAACGTTGTTCAGTGCCTGAGTGCCAAAGATTTTAATCTCCTGGAATGCTAAGTTATTGGGGTCTTTGTAGGTTGATTTGGAAACAGTCACATCCAGGTGTGTCTACAAAAGAGGGAAGCAGAATTAGGCACAAAGCTTGATCTCTGGTACTCATCTTCTCTTGTCTCTCCAACACTCCATCAGAGACCATATACTCCTCAGGCTCTCATGCCTTTGATCTCTCTACCAAGGTGTTCCTAGTGACTGAAAGCATACTTTAATAAAACTTTGAGGAAAAGAAATAAATATATGCATGAACATTTTGATATACTACCATGTGATTTATTTATGAATATTAGCACCTCTATTGGATCATAGCCTACACCATTATGGAAAATTAAATCATAAATGGAAATATCCTTACCTCTCATCATTTATACAATGTAAATAGAAATATAATTACAGTATTGCTAAATTCTAGCACCTAAGATTCATGACAATGTAGTACTCACCTGGCTGGCCGAAAACTCATGTAAGACATAAGCATCATTGGCCACGGTATCTGAAAGTAATAGAAAGACAAGTCAAACTGGCTTGCCATCCCAGAAGGATGAATTTTACCTCACTCTCCTTAAAGCTACTTGATGGCACAAGTAGCACACTTTCCTTATTTCAATGACTGGAACATATCCCATTGCATCTCTGTACATCTGCTTTTTTGTTCCCTCAGTTCCCAGTGACACGGCATATGCTATTATTTGAATAATGTTGCAAAGAACAGGGCATTGAAGATTTTTATGCTGTAATATTTCTAAGATTAAGGCCAGCTCCTACACACTGAGATACTGAGTTACCATCACAAACAGTCACACACAAACACAAAGTAACACATGCACTAGCACACACTCAAAACTCTTAGATTCATGAGATGTGGATAACAGTGGAACATGTTCTACAAGTGAAATAAGACAGACCCTGAAAAAAGTATCTCAAGATCCCATTTACATAAAAAACTAACACCATTCAAATTACAAAAGTTAAGAGAGGAGAACAATGGTGACAGAGTGCAGGGCTGAGATACAGGGAAAGACTTGGATCAGTGTATAAACTTCCAACCAGCAAAAGAGAATTTCCTGAAGAGCTTCTATGCAGCATGGAGAATTATGAATGTGTTAAATAAAAACAGGGTGTAAGATATCACAAGAAATGTACACACTGCCCTACTATGTAACTGTACACATTTTGCACAACACCTTATCAAAAAAATTTTGTTTAATTAATAAATTTAAATTTAAAAAAATAAAAAAATACCTTGACCATGGGTCGTCATGCAACAATGAACACATAGATGTTCTTCCTCTTGAATATACTCAATTTTGTCAATTAAATAATTTTAAATAGACTCAAGAGGTTTTTTTTAGAAAGCTACATCTTGGGATGCATACTATTATATCCACAGTAACCAAGGACAAGTGTTCTTTCCTTCTCCCATCATTATTCACCTGCCATGCTTTCAAGAACATGTCTGTTGGGTCCACCTCTAAGAGAGAGCCCCAGGAGCTGCTACTGTGCCAGAACAAGAGCCATACACAGATAATGGGCAGATGCATACCACGAGGAAAGTGCATCCTCACAGCCTCACTGAGACGGGCATGCTTCCCTAGTCATCACAGGCTGCCTGTGCATTTTTCCTAGCTTTCCTGGGGAAGATATTTACGGGACAGAGGGATTACCGGTGTGGTCTTCAAAATTTATTTTCCAAGTTCCCATTATAACATGGAAGTGCATATTGGTGACAAATCAGTTAGCACAAACTTCTAAGAAATACCCACATGCTTTCCTTTCATCTCTGGTTCACCTCTCACTTCTTGAACACTACAACTAGAACCCAAACTCCTCTCTCAAGAATTGTGCCTGGAAGAGTTCTCCAACAGCTGATTACCAGCAGGAGGGAAGGCCAATGATGCAGGTTTGTGAAAGGCAATGTGCCCATAACAACACTCACCCTTCGACTGCCCATCATCCCAGAAAAGTTCGCCTCTGGCTTCATTGTTCTCATCCAAGGCAATGATAAGACCAAGAGGGTTCTGGCGGCTGCAGAAGGCAAGACTCATGTGAGAAACAAGCATGGAAGCAAAAAGCACTGCCTTATGTGTCCTTCAAATTTTATTTCTGAAAGTCATCACCGGCCAAAGGCAGTGCCTTCTTTCAAGGACAAAGACCAGTGTCTCCTGTTGAATAATGTCACAGGACACAGAAATACCCACTATGTAAACAAAAAACAACCACAGAGTCAGCAAGAACATTGAGCCTCAGAATCCCCACACTAGTTAGAGTAGAGGCTATGGCCACAAACACACGAATATTTAAATGTCAAAGGTAAGTTAAATACTTATGACACCATTGTTGGAAAGTACAAACTTATCAATACAGGTAAATGACCATGAGTCCCTGACAAGAAACAAGCAAGGAACATATGGACCTCTCCTGCCATGTACAACTGTGGTTTTGTGGCTCAGACATTCCCCACCTCTGATTTAGGACATAGACTATTAGAAGACAAGATAATGCTAGGCAACAGTGGTGAGGTCAGCTTGCTTTAGGAATGACATTCCTAGGAGCAGCTGCCACTGATCCCAAGGACAACTTCACAAAGACTGCAACACAGGTACACCGCTCTCTCTAATGGTAACTTGACTTATGCGATGGCATGTTTGGTTTTGATGGGAAGACAACACATTCTAATATCTTTCATTTTAACTGGAAAAGAAATGACAAGACCCTACTCAAAGAGAAGAATGTTATCTCTAAAGGAAGGAGATCCACATTTGGGTCCTTAACATCAGATTTCAAACAAAATGTTATTAATTATACTAGATAATAAGAAAAGAGGAAGGAAAGTCACATAAAGGAATAGCTATAGGTTTACATTTCCCCCAAAATACAGGTGACATCTTCAAACATACAATGTGTGATAACTGTAACTGAAATATTTAGTAATAGTAAGGAAAGAAATTGAAGTATGAAAACACATCAACGTAAGTGAAGATAACCAGAAGGAAGGAACACCAGCATTGTTGCTGCTAGAACAGTGGACACCATTTTTGGAGGAAATTGGAGTGTAACCTGGACCACTGAGAATGCACCGGGGGTCACTCATTTACAAAGAATGGAATCAACAGAACTGAAGCACTAGAACTTCCAATCTGATTGAGCCTCACCACCTGAAAGCACAGGTCAGCTTGCTACAGGGACAGCAGCATAGCCACAAACGGGAAAGCACTCATCACAGTAACCAATTGCAGAATCTGCCTAGCTCACAAAAAGCACATGAAGGGACAGAAAACTCTTCATACACACAATGGAGTTCTACTTATAAATATTCTTGTTTCTCAGTTTTTACCACAATCTCTGAAGTTAAGCAACTGAGGGTCCACATGATAAGTAATGCTATCACACAAACAGGGATCCTAGATATGTCCATCCTCATCTTAGCTACGGAACCATAAGTCACTAAACCTTGGAGATGTTTTAATTGCTTATCCTTGAAATGGAGAAAATAAGATCCCAGAAGCAAATGAGTGTTATTGTTATTTAAGGAAAACATCTGAAAATACAATGGTGCATATTGGTATAACTCAGACACAGAAAAGTACTCATTGTTATTACTCATTGCCAATAATTAGATAGGTGTAGATCAGCAGTTTCTCATCTTTTATAGGAGGAAAGAAGCACCCTCATTACGAGCATTGTATATTGACGCTTGTATGTTAACTTTTGCTTCTTCAAATGTCACTTCCTAGATCCCCCATTCAACACAAATCTACAATCCATGGTAATTGTTCAGAATGTAAACATGCAAGAAGACTAAAACAAAATGAAGAAAAGAACATGTGTTCAGAAAATCACATGTGGCCTTGAGAGCAGTGTCTCTGGGACTGAGGACGCTCCCTGCAAGTAAGGGCGCCTCCAGCACGCACAGCAGAGCCCAGGCCCAACACTCACCTGAGGTGTGTGTTCAGTGCAGGCTCCTGCCAGGGCAGGATGTGGCCCCCTCGGACATGAAGATTGATGTGGTCCAGAGGAGCTGGCAGGACCTTCCACTCACTGCTTGCATTGATTTGTGCCCCCTGTGGGCAGGAAGAGGAAGGGACGGTGAGTGGGAGGACCAAACCTAACCTGCACAGCTCTGCTTCCTGATGCCTCAGCTGCCCCTCTTTGTCCTTGGTGCCTATACTTGAGAGGGACACTGAGGCAGTTTCTCTGCTCTGAAAGTCTTGAGGCTAGTTGTGAGGACTTAGTAGGACTCCCTATTAAAGACACACCAATGAGAAGGATGGGGTGACTGGATCCTACCCATAATAGAGAACAGGAGCAACTGTACTTCCTTTATATCACCCAACACCTCTGTAATCTGCTTGGATGAAAATCATGAGCACCCTCTCTCATTCTTTGTCTTCATGTTGTATTTCCTATCTACTGGTTTTGGCTCCTCTGAAAGTCAGGAAAGGGTTCTGGTTATAGGGCTAGGAGAGACATTTGGGTTATTTCTCAAAACACTGTTTCAACCTTGATTCTAAAGAGACCACCCTGCGTGGCTTCTCAAGACCCTGTTTTCCTGGAGGGTCTTCAGTGCTTCTACTAGTCCATGCATAAAATAGGGAAATCACGTGGATTCCTCATTACAAAGACTCATGCTGTGCTCAGGTGTGGGAGTCAGGGCCCTGCCTCAGTATGCTTCATGCACTGCCTTGTGGTCATTAAGATAAGAAATCTTAACATAGAAAATATTTGGGCAGCAATGCTACTTTATTCGGTGACAGAGAAGCCTCTAAACTTAATCACTTAAGACAGTCAAAGATTTACATACACATATACACACATATGTATACATACATACATACATACATATATATATATATATATATATATATATATATATATATATATAAAGGTTTAGTCAGGCCCTTGGTTGATGGCTCTAATCCTAGCACCTCAGGAGGCTGAGTTACAGAAGATCACTAATAAATGTCAGCCGAGGCAAAAAAATAAAATCTGTGACAACTCCTACCCCCATCTCCAAAATACAAGTACAAAAAAGAATTGGAGGGGCTGGGAATGAGGCCTAGTGGTAGAGTGCTTTCCTTGCATATATGAAGCGCAGGGTCGATTCCCCTGCACCACATATATAGAAAAAGCCAGAAGTAGTGCTACGGCTCAAGTAGTATAGCCTTGAGCATAAAAAGAAGCCAAGGACAGTGCTCAGGCCCTGAGTTCAAGCCCCAGGACTGGCTAAAAAAATAAGTGGAAGAATGGCTCAACAGGAATGCACCAGTTGGGCTGGGAATATGGCCTACTGGCAAGAGTGTTTTCCTTGCATCCATGAAGCTCTGAGTTTGATTCCCCAGAACCATATATACAGAAAAAGGCCAGAAGTGGTACTGTGGCTCAAGTGGCAGAGTGCTAGCCTTGAGCATAAAGTAGCCAGGGACAGTGCTTAGGCCCTGAGTCCAAGCTGAGGACTGACAAAAAAAAAAAAAAAAGGAATGCACCAGTTAAGCAACTGTTTTGAGTACAAAGTCCAATTCTACTACTCAAAAATCAAAATCTAGTTGCTACCACAACTTAATATTATCAGGAGTATATGGTACATAGTAACAGTACAAGGTGAGAATAAAATCAAACATAAAAATAAAGAAGGAAAGTCAGGTGCTGGGTGCGATACCTCAGGTGATTCACCAGGACACTTCAGAAAATTTCATACTACTCTGTAGAAAGAATCTGTCCAATAGGAAATGGGAGCATTTGGGCTGAGGTTCATCATATCCACACATGCTAATAGACCATCTCCCCAAAGCTTACCGTGTAGAAGTCATACCAGAGGGCTCTAGGGAAATATGCTGTCACATTTCTGGCATTCTGAAATAAAACACAGATTGAAGGTTGGCTTGGCACCATTGCTCAGGATACATTAAGCAACCTATATAGAAAAGGGGCCATAGAGCAGTGGTGGAATTGAACCCCAGGCCTTGGCTCTCCTGAGATCAGCAAGGTTGGGGTAGCCTCCTTCCGTTCTCCCTTCTCAAAAAGGAAATCTCCTACCCACCACAGGTGCTGTAATAAAGACCTTTGGGATACATGGTTTTTGGGAAAAGATCAGTACTTTCTTTCACACAAACACAGAGTTTGGATTGAAGTAGAAGAAAACTTCCTAGATAAAAAGGACTGTGACACATGGACTATTCGCACATTATAATCAGAAGATGTATTAATCCCAGAGTGTGCAAAGAAATGGCTGTGTCTGCCTGCCTGACCCAGCACAAAAGGAAAGGAGGGCTGGCCAGCAGCACTACATGCTCCCAGCCCAGACAGCCGAGCTCCTAGGAGCCTTCAGCTTCCCTGCAATGGGGACACTGCAGTGAAATGAATTCATTTACTCTTACTCCCAGCTGACCCTGTTCCCTTCCTTTGTAAATCGAGTGACAGTCCTCAATTATAAGAGGTCAGATTTGGGACTCTAATGGTTAAACCAGCACTAAGAAAGATTTCCCCCGTCCCCCCCGCCCCGGGAATTTCTGCTGCATAGAAGGAGCGAAAAGAGAGTCAGGGAGAAGAAATCCTCTCTGGGGAACACTGCTTACAGGGACTCCTCCTCCTCCCCTTGCCACCCAACCTCCCAGCTGGAGCCGCCACCCACCCCAGGCTCCATACTCACAGGCTCCAGGACAGGGCTGACCAGGAAGGCGGCGCCCAGCAGGAACTGATTGTCAATCTCCCAGGTCTCCTGGTCAGACACAAACCTGCAAAAGCAAAGGAAGGTGTCACACCCAGAGCCGCCGAAGACCATGACCCCAAGTCCCTGCAGAAGAACTCAAGAATACACCAAGTCAGAAATCCAGCTGCTCCAAGTGCTGTCCTTAAACATCACTGACTTTAACAAGGAAGAGCTAATCTCCAGTATTCACAGGTCACAACCCTCAAACTTTGGCAGTGCTACAAATAAGTTTTCTCTAGAAAATATCTCCACCATTGGTCCACATTTCCAGTCCAAGGCTGCCCCTATCCCTCTCGTCTACCCTGAAATGCCCTCTTTCCTTACCTGAGCACACGTGGCCTTATAAAAGTTAGGGGTGTTTTTGCAAAACAAATAAGGGAAACAAAGAAATTATGTTTTCCTACATTGTTTCAAAACTTGTACACTCAACAAATCACTCCTCATCCATGGCTATTGCTCAATATCCCACTGTCTTCTAATCACAAGTTCAGGATGGTCTCTGCCTAGAAATCAGAATTTCTTTAACAAATTACTTTATTTGCTCAATTAAAAAATTCTGTTATGATATTAAAATTGGAAACTAGGGCTTTCTGAAGTATTAGACAGATGCTCTAACACTTTGAAGCTCATCTCCAGCCCTCTAAGCAAGCCCCTTGCTCTAAGCCATCCCCACTCATCCAAAGGAAGTCATGTTGCACTTCCAGTTCCGCACCCTGTGAACTGCAAAACCACAGCACTGGCCAATGGCTCCATCTTACAAAAGCAACAAGCGAAACCACATGGCTCCCAGGGACAAAATATGTCAAGCACTGCATATTCAGCTAGATTTCCCAAAATTATGAGAGGAGGTGGGTGGAAAGGAGGACGAAATTATAAAATATGGCTAGTAGGATATTTTTTACCAGGTAAAGAGGAAATCTGAGCCAAGGAGATGGTGATAAACAGATGAAGTGCGGAAGGGAGAAGAATGCAATGAAGAATTCATTGTATAAACTACAAAATGAAGAAAAGCAGGCACTAGGTGGAGTGAGAATATTGAAGGGGTAAAAATGACCAAGGTTCACTCTATCCATAAACTACGTTTTAAACTGGCACACATCCATTGTACAAACTACTTAAAGATAATTAAAATAATCTTCATTTGGGGGCGGGTACTATCGCTTCAGCTCAGAGTTTTAAGTTTGCTACACATATGCTCTTGAGCTTGAGTTGTATTTCCAGCCCAGGATGTTGCTTAGAACTGTGGTCTTCCTGACTTTAACCTCCAGCCCATTTGAAATCATATCAGGTATTGTTAGAGTTGGGGTATTGCAACCTTTTGCCCAGCTGACATCGAATGGAGATGCTACTGGACTCTACCTCCCAAATATCGAGGAGGACAGGCACAGCGCTGGCTCTGCCCCGTAGCAATTGCATTTTTTCATGTAAACAAATATATTTTAGTTTTATAAGTAAAATGTATTAAGAAAATCTAATGAATATCCAGAAAAGAAATCAGGGCTGGGAATATGGCCTAGTGGCAAGAGTGCTTGCCTCCTACACAAGCAGCTCTCGGTTCCATTCCCCAGCACCAAATGAATGGAAAATAGCCAGAAGGGGCACTGTGGCTGAGGTGGCAGAGTGCTACCATTGCGCAGGAAGAAGCCAGGGATGGTGCTCAGGCCCTGAGTCCAAGGCCCAGGACTGGAAAAAAAAAAATCGGATGTTCCCATCAAAAATATACATTGCAGAAAGCAACAGCCTACAGAAAGACATGCATTGTTCAGTACTGAGCAGAATTTCTGCTAGACACTCACTCATGGAGGAGAGGCCGCACCACAGTCACGCCCTCCGTGCTGGCCTTGTGCATCAAGGTGTAGAGATACGGCAACAAGGTATATCTGGTCTCTAGGACACTTCTGGAAAGGTTCACAAAGTCTGCATCCCAGGACACAGGGTCTTGCCTCTAATGGAGAAACAGAAGAATGTGCTGAACTTACTGAGGGAAACTGATGATACTTTAGGAATTCATGGATGGAATTCATTTCTTATCAACCACTTCTTAAGAGATCATTACTACTAGCCTAAAACATAACAAAACTCTCTCTACAAAATGGAAAATTTTTCCCACAATGCATTTCTTGAAATATGATAGAGATAGTTTCTTCTAACAGAAGGAATCATCTGATCAATGCAGATGTCTAAGATTCCTTAGGGTGAGGGCTTCCAGGCTTGGAGCATGTCTCCAGAGAATACAGACTGTCTGAGCCGCACCCCGGGGCTGGTGGCTGGGTTCTTGTGTCACAAAACAGGGCAGGGGAGGACAGACACCCTACCCGGGTCCCGATGGTGTTGTGGTTCCTGGAGAAAGGGTAAAAGGCCCCCAGCTGCATCCAGCGAGCACACATCTCATACTCTGCATCTTGGAAGAACCCACAGATATCTGCCCCTGTCTGAAACAACACAGAACCAAACGAGCCTCTTGTACATTTCTCACAGAGGTGGCCATCTGCGTGGGGACCAAGAGGAGACCCAGGTCACTTACATAGGATATGCCAAAGAGGCTGAACTCCATCATGCCTGCAAGGAGAAGCACAGCTGTCAGACCAAGCTCTCAGTCCTCCTCCTGCTCCCTCACCAAGGGTCCTCAGCCCCTGCCCTGGGGGAGGGGCACAGCCCCTGGGAGCCAAGGCCACACACCAATGATGGACTTCCTCAGCTGGTCCCAGGCAGCTGTGTTGTCTCCCAGCCAGTGTCCTGCCCAGCGCCCAGAAGAAGGGAATGTGGAGCGGGTGATGACGATGCCTCGCTGCCCTGTGGCCTCCTGCACGGCCCTGGTTGGAGGGAGCAGGGGACAACGGAGGTCAGCGCAGCCTCAGAAAAGCCACAGGGCACGCTGCCATCCTCGTTCCTCATTCAAGTCCTAGGAACTCGAATCAAGTCATGAATGAAAAGAAAATCCTCCTGCTTGAATGGAAGGATCATGCTTCCTCCTAGCTGACAGACATATTAGACAAGGCTGCCATTTCACAGTTTTATGAGACACTCATCGTGTAGAAAACCGTTGAAATGATATAAAATATAAAATGATAACTTTCTTTTTATGTACTCAGCAGTTAATTTTCTAAAATAGTATTGAGGAAAGGCTATAGATCCTCCCTCCAGTGACCTTGGGCCTTGAACATAGACAAAGTGCTTGCTGCCTGACCAGAAGGAATTCAGGATCGATATTGGGGAAGGTCTTCCTGGCTGACAGGGATTCCAGTAACAGCTCTGCTTTCTGCTCTGCCCTTAAAAATGGTAAGAAGCGGGGCTGGGGATATAGCCTAGTGGCAAGAGTGCCTGCCTCGGATACACGAGGCCCTAGGTTCGATTCCCCAGCACCACATATACAGAAAAAACGGCCAGAAGCGGCGCTGTGGCTCACATGGCAGAGTGCTAGCCTTGAGCAAGAAGAAGCCAGGGACAGTGCTCAGGCCCTGAGTCCAAGGCCCAGGATTGGCAAAAAAAAAAAAAAAAATGGTAAGAAGCTACATATTCTTTGCAAATGCATAAGGACAGAAAAATAAAATTATATTTGGGGAGATCAAGCACTTAAACTTACACCTAGGACCTGCTTTTAGATACACCAAATTATGTCTCTATATTTGAGAATGATGAACAGCAGCCATCTTGGCCACACAGAACCCCTGTCTATGCATGAGGCGCTGTTAGAAGGCATGACTATGTGTGTTTCCCCAGCTCAGAAAGAATAAAGACAGGAAGTGAGAACTGATATTGTGAGTCTTCCACTTCCATATCCTGCATGGAGAACAGGATGTTTCTCCCCCTACCTCTCCTCTTTTCTTCCTACATCATCCTGCTTAACTTAAATAAATCAATGCTTAATATTCTATCTTCTGAGATTCTCCTTATTCTCAGGGCCCTTCAAATGCTTTTCATGGGTAGAACTCATGACCTGTGATTGTGTGGGGAAACTGGGTTGGAGACCTCCTCACCCATCATCCAGGGACAAAGGGAAGAGTAGGACTGCCTTACCCCTCTGTGTCTACCCTCAGGGGTTGGCAGGCAGGGAAGACATGACTCACTCATAGGTGGGTCTGGTCTGGGACCAGCCATACAGGCTGTGGACATCGTAGTGCCGCACTCGGGAGCCGTCTGGAAGGATCTGCTCGCTCTCCATGCACAGGGTCTTGCTGCTCAGGCCTCGGTCCCTGCCTGCCAAATCTGAAGAGAAAATTGAAGAATGTCAAACAACAGTTCCTGAAAGATATAGTCCCTGCTCTGTAGGTAAATGATTGAACTCTGAATCTTAATGCTGAATTAAACTCCATTGGACACTGTCTCTCTCTCTCTTTCTCTATCTCTGTATCTGTCTCTCTGTCTCTCTGTCTCTCTCTCTGTCTCTCTGTCTCTCTGTCTCTCTGTCTCTCTCTCTGTCTCTCTCTCTCTCTCTCTCTCTGTCTCTCTCTCTCTCTCTCTCTCTCTCTCTCAGGAGCATGGGAATAGTTCTCAGAACCCTAGTGAGCCTTGGTTTGTTTTCAGCATCAAGTTGACTGGAGAAAGTAGAGGTTATTGGAAGAATGCAGGATTCTCAACTATTCATTGTGAATCAGGGCCTCCTCTTGGATTATAATGTATAAATTATTTTATTTTATAATTCTCTCAAATGAATAGGGCTACCTTCCATGAGATCTTAGAAATCTGATCATTAGAAATATCATAAAATCCATGGAAGTTCACACAACTAGTATAAAGATTAACTGAAAAAGCCCAGTTATAAAAACAAGTATAACTCCAAATTCCATGAGTACAATGACACAGGCAGCCAGTGCACCATAACACTGGAGGTGCGACATTATTGTGAGTACCTAATCATAAGCCAGAAGGCCTAAGAAATAATGCTGGGGAAATACTTTGGAGACATTACCACTGTTAAGTGCATTCTGGCCATGTTACCGGAACTGTGACAGAAGGTATGGCAACTTGCACTTGCCAAGGTAGCATATCAGCAGTGCTTTTGTCTCTGGTCCCTATTAAAACACAGTCCTTTGGGGTCCTCCTGAGGGGGCCCTGGCAGAGGTGCTGTGGCTCAGACATCCTGCCTCTAGCCACACGCAGGTGAAGGAGGCCGCGGGTCCTTACGTGGCATGTAGGGTGGACGGTTCAGAGTCGTATCCCTGCAGCCAGATGGAACTGCCCCATTCACAAAGCTCGAAGGTTCATTCATATCCTAGAAATGTCACACACACCCACATGGTTACATGAATACATTCATGGTTTTGTCATTCCCTCACCATCCTGTAATTCCTATCCACGGTGCCTAGAGAAAATCGCCACACACCACACACCAGAGAAAACTAAGTAAAAATACCAACTAAGCCCTACAAGATGAATGGCTGGAAAGCTACAAAGTATTCTCCTGCCAGCAAGCACATTTCCAAGAAATTCCCAACAATCTCTGCAGAGGCTGGACAGCAGAAAGGTCAAGGTAGCTCCAGGCTAGAAGATGACAGAGGGCTGCTCTCCTCCCAATGGAGTCAATGCAGCAAAGATGTCCAAAGTCTTCCTTGATGATTTCATCCTATGCTCTAGCATGTGTCAGTGAGGCATGGGCAAAAACAAAGACACCTACACACAATTCCCCATGTGTACAGAGTCAAGCACTCGCGCACTTACAATCCACATGCCATCAAACTTCAAGCTCTTCTCTGGGCTCTGTGGATTGGAGTGGAGCTCTTTCATTTCCCTCTTCCACCACAGGGCAGTCGAGTTCCGGAAAAAGTCTGGGAAGGCCACATAAGCTCTGTATTGCTATGAAAACAAATCACAAACAGTCCCAAATGAATATACTTCACAATAAACAAGGAATTACTGAGAAGTGAACACAAATGAGTCAAGATTTGTATTTCATGGTAATAGAGGGTATGAGGAGACTCACCAGCACCTTCAGAGTTTAATGTCCTGGGATTCTTGGAAAAGCAAGAGGTACGAAGAATAGAGTCACAAACAATGTACCTTTGCACATTTGGAAAACAGGCATACACTCTTTTCCTCTTTGTACCTACACACCAGATATCAGCCAATACAGTAAACTCTCCATCTGTTGCTTAAAAGTTCACCCTAACCTCTTGTAGTCCTGACTCTTCTTAGGACTCCTGCACAACCATTCTACTTGCAGGAAGAAACTGCAGCTAATAAGGTCACATGGTTGATCTTGGTCAAATGGGTGTATCAAACCTCCCACATGCCAGCTTGGGAAGAATCATCCAGTTGATGTTCCATTGGGGGGAACAAGGGAAACAAAGGCTACAGTCCATTCAATGATGGGATGGACGTGTTTTCTATGATGTCAAAGTCCTATAGCAAGCAAATGCTGGGTGATATTAAGTGGGAGGATCTAAGCAGAAAATTTCAATCACCTCCTTTCACACCTTCCCTCCAATAATGAAACCAATGCCTACCACCACAGTGGCCCTCATTAACTAAAGATGCGAATGGGAAATTAAAGCCAACCATAATTTTTCAACGTCACCAAGTTCTACGCTGATCATCTGAATCAATAAATAAAAAAAATCAAGGTCCTGGAATTATCCAACGTGCTGTTTCCATCTCACCCTGTTCATATTGAATGGTGGAAGGGCTGACACTGAGCAAAGCAATTGTACTTATAAATTGACATACTAAGTTAAAAATCTTCAGTACAACCATGAAATGATGATTTCTTTTTTTAAAAATATGAAATATGGTAGACTCTATGGAGAATTCAGGTAGTGTAATTTCTTACAAAGCAAAGTCAAACCCCACCTTTATAAGCTCCAGAAAACGTATTTACAAGGGGACGGCAAAGAGGAAGGAGTAGGCAAGGGAAGAGGAAAACTGGAGGACAATGCACCACGAATTCATTAGTTATCCTACAAAATTAAGAAAAGTAGCAGAACAGGTGTGGCCAAGGTGAAGGAGAATGTCCAAAGGGGAGACACTGGTCAAGATTGCTTGTATTCATAGACTATGTTGTTAAATGACAACTCTTGTGTACAATTACATAAAGTTAACAAACAAAACAAAAAGTTAATAAGAAAGCTACATGTTCGTTTAAAATAGGCATTGTGCCTACTAACACCATGGAAGTAACTGGGAATCTCAGTTTCTGGTTCCAAGGATAATAAGGACCATTGGAAGTAAAAGCTATCTTCAGACTGACTGACATGTCTGTTATCATGAGAAAGGAAGCTGATTTCAGGTAACCCTGGCCCCACCCAACACGCATAAACAGTTTCTTACCTCCACTTGGCTGTCCCAGTCCAGAGAATTGTTCACCACAATATTAGGGAAATCTGGCCAGACCTATGCAGAGAAAAACAGTTCAACAGCAACAGAAATCTCCAACCAAAGTCCTAGAACTAGATAATTTAGTTATCATGTAGCATTGGTCCACAGCAAAGTGTACTCCACAAAGCCTTTAAGTGGATGCATAAATAGGGATTGAAACAGAAACAAAATGGAAAAGAGGGAAAAACAACAATGGAAAACAACGCCACAATGTCCTCTACCCCAGGCTAGGTGTTCCTGGATTGCCCATTATATCATACCTTGCCCCAGACAATTTCTCCATCATTGGGAAACTTGATGAAGACATCATCCTGCACACCACGAGTGAAGGCCGGATACGGCTCTGTCTCATTGCCAGAAATGGCTGGGTCCTAATACCAAAGCACAAGTCAGATGGAAAAACAAATCTAGAGAACGCTAAGGGAAACAACAGACCTCTTCCAATAACATTTGTCCTTCCTTTTTAGTTGAAGATTAAAGAGTCTGAGAACACTGGTAAGTGTCTTTCATAGTGAACTTCACCTTTCCTTGTGTAACATGGAAGGACATACAGTACAGGCATTCCCCACCACCCCCCTTCATCTTCCCAGAGTCCACAAAGTCTCACAACGACTGACCAGAATGAGGATGACCCGCATGCCATCCGCCTTCATGCGATTGATCAGGGCTGGAAGCCCAGTGAACTTGGAGCTGAGGGTGAAGTCCAGCTGCCGCTCCATGTAGTCGATGTCTGAGTACTGCACATCCTGGGGAAGGATACAGGGCACTGAGTGGTAGCTGGGGATGAGGTCATGTTCCCAGGAGAGCGAATCTCCACTGCCCATGCCCAACTTAACATGACTTCTGACTCAAACACTAGTTCCCTTCTTTGTTATCAACTGAAAGCTGAAAACAGACAGAATTTTTTCAAAGTTCCCAAATTAAGAAAAAATAAAATAAGAACCTGCATATCAAAAATTGTAGCATGAAGATACCTACATAGTGGGGCACTTTTGTGCATGAGTGAAAACCACTGGCTCAGAGCTCATGCCTGTTCAAGGCCAACCAGAGCAAAAAGTTCAATAGAACACTTCACAGTCACTTCCTGGGCATAGCAGTTAACACCTGTCAGTTACACCAGAGACTGAGATCAAGAAAAACTCAGTTCCTACACAGTGAGGGGAATACAAGTACATGAGATAATATTTCAGTAGAATAACCAGGGCAAGTGACACCCACAGTCATCTCAGTTATGGCCAGAAAAATGAAATACGAGGGTTACAGTAGAGACATTAGCATAGACAAAAAAAAGCAAGACTCTTTCTTGAGATAACAACTGTAGAAAATGGGTTAATAGTATAGTTCTGATGTCCATATTTAGCAAATGACATGCCCCGATATCAAACTAAAGTCCCACAGGGAAAAAAAAAAAAGGAAAGAAAACACATGGCATAAGAAATTACTGGGTAAACTGCGAATATAAGTAGTGATTGAGTGTGTGGGCCACTCGCAAGAGACTGCCCAAGATTCAATGTTAAGAGAAAAACAAAATGCTTTGTGAGGAAAACACATTAAAAAAAAAAAAAAAGAACTGCCCTATCCACTGCTATTACAGAAAGAGAGTAGGACTTACTATTCAAAATCAAAGAAACAAAAGCACAAGCCCTGTGACATGTCCACGCCTAATAATCAGACATATTTTCCTTATTACCGGTGATATATTTGAATGGAATTATTTGAAACAATAGAACAAAATTAAACATAAAGTAGGCTGTGGGGTAAGTTGTGATTACAGGACTGTTCTTGTCCTCAGTGACTAAGAAGGTTTGTTTCCCTGGAAACCCAGGATCCCTGCATTCAGCCAGAGAGTGGCTCAGCACGCATGGCCCTGGGCTGCAGTTCCCACCAGATGCTAACTGCACACCTACCTACATGGACAATGGGCCAATGAGCATCCGTTCATTTCATTTAATTAAGCAAAGGTGTTGGAAAGATACTCTATTCTTAGAAAACTCTGGTTTTGGACTAAATGTCTTCAACCTACATAAAGTAAATGGAAGGAAATAGGACATAGGAGCAACAGCTCTGGGAGCTAATGCTTTCCCTCTGCACTGTGAGTCACTGATCTCCTAATGCCACAGAGCCAGAACCAACTCACAGAATTTGTAGGACAAGATCATGGTCAGGGTGGCATCACGTGAGAAAGGACTTCATGTATGTGCAGAAACTCACAAATACCCTATAAAGAAATTGAGGCCCAGACCCAGGCAGGTTCAATATGAGAATACAGAGCATGGCGCGCGCCATGGGTTGTACATACGTAGGGAATCTGGGCAGCCACCATCTCATCATACAAGCTGGAGATCTCAGCATCGTTCTCATAGCCATAGCGACACAGCTGGAACCCCAGGGACCAGTAAGGCACCATCACAGGCCGGCCAATCACCTGGAAGAAAGATTTTAAACATTAACTCTGAAAATGGGATGCTAGGTGGAAGTTTCCTGTGAAATAAAAACAATATTTCCAGGGCCCCAATCTAGACAAACCAAACTTGCAATTTCAGAGTAGATTGGAAGGGAAGCACAACACTAGAATGCCTTGTGGGAAAGCCTGCTGCTGGATTAGAACTCATACGTCAAGAATCTAGAAAAGTGGCTTTTGCTCTGATTCCTAGATGCAGTCTAAATAATTAGAGAGGAGTCCAGAATTAAGAACCAAAATCCATGGACTAATACACATATGTCATGCACTGCTCTGTGACCTAGGGCAAGGATAAATAACTAATTGTGCATGTTTCCTCACCTGTAAGTTGAGTATGATCTCAGTGTGCATCCCATAGTGGTTTTATGAGAATTGAAGTTACTATATATGCTCCCACATGGATTAAGTAACGCATTCAGCAGTTATTCCATGCTTGTTATCTCTATCACAATCACAAATAACTTCACTCTTCACCTCTACCCCCACCTCACATCATAACCATTGCAGCCTTCATGGCCCTGTCAACAGAACCACCATCACCACCCTGATAACTGTAACTGCACACAGCGTCAGTCACCATCACGATCCTCATCACTTCCCTATCCATCACGTCCATCAGAAGCACCACTCCTATCATCACGCCAGGAATCACCTTCTCCATCACCACCACCACCAATACTCCATCACCACCATCACCACCTCTATCACTTCAAAACTATCACCAGGCTAATTTGCTATCCTGCAACAATTAAAGGCTATTAATCTAATGATTATTAGATTTATTTATTGTTTCCTATTTATACTATCTCTGAGAAAAACCAACAATCCCAATTATCAAAGTGAGGGCGATAAAAGTGGATAATGCATTTGGAACACAGCCTTGCTATGAAGAAGCACATGACAGATAAGTGAGTTCACACATACCTCAGTGTACTGCTGAGTGACAAGCTCTGGAGTGGGCCCCAAGAACACATAAAAGTCCAGAACTCCCCCTGTGGTGCGGTACGTCAGGGCCGGCATCGGAAGGAAGGTCACATCTGAAGAGAGAAGGAAATGTGAACCCAGCTGCTTGCAAAGCTTCAGCAAGGGAAGAAAGCAGCCCTCAATACTGAGACTTCTCTCTCTTCCATCGCACACCATCAAGACATGCTTTTCTGTGCTCAACTCACACAGGGTGGAGGATGTAAAAAGGAAGCAGGGTTCTATCCATGAACACTTCCCTTCACAATTACTTAATTTTCTCAAATGTTTTGTCCATCCACTCCATAAAAATAATTCTTGCAGTGTGCTCTATGCTTGTTAGGGAAGGTGTCTGACACCTAAGCCCATAACTTTGTCTTTTTTTTTCTGGTTGTTGTGAGAGAGAACCTTGTTTTCTGTTTAAGCATGTGCCTAGACTGCAATCAATCTATTTACTTCTCCCAGCACAGCTGTAATTAGAGATGCATTACACCCTACTCCACTTCCTCCATTGACATAGAATCCCTTGACTTTTTCTCTTGATTGGCTTGGAACTGAGATTCTCCTCATTTCAGCTTCCACAATGGCTAAGCATTACCACCATCACACGCCTTCATATATTCTTTTAGTTCAAGAATCTTCAGAAGCTTTAAAAATTGTGTTCCCTTCTTACCCAGTCCTTCTTACACAGTGTCCCTTAAGGAGAACACCTCTTACCACCAGGTATATTGTAAAAATGAAGAATAGAACACAACTCACTCAGATATGCATCATATAAGGTTTCATCCATTTTACACACATTTTTCTATTGATTTAAACCCTTTTCTATTGCAAAAGAGAAATTTCCATCAGACTTGCATAAACCCACAGTGAGTGCTCTAACAATAACTTCCAGCTCATTCAAATTATGCTCATGGATCCCTCAGCTGACCTCTCAGTTATTATGAGATTCTTTCTTTATGGACTCCATTGCCTTTGCTATCTCTTCAAGTGTGACTGTTAGAAAACTAAGAGTATCACTCTGATCCACCCATTCCATAGTATTAGAGGGACAAAAAAGGATAAGCATAAGATAGAGTGGCACTCATGTTATGGGTGATTTCATTTCCAGTAGCTCACACAATCATATTCTAAAAGAAAATTCAAGAATCCTTAGCCCTCAGATCTGGGGAAGAAGCAGCTGCCACCTACCCATGGCATTGCTGTTGAGCAGGAGGACTCCGTGGGCACTGCCATCCTCCTCTAGGCCCATGTAGTAGGGGTGCACACCATAAGAATTCTTCTTGAACTGAGAATTATGGGGGAGAAGTGGGCAGAGTTAGAACACATAGCCTCTGAAAAGGAAAGTCACCAAACACTCAGGGCCTACATTCTCCTGCAAGGAATCCAACTACACAAACACAAGGGAGGCCCAGGAATGGTCTGTAGGGCATAAGCAGACCCCTCATTCCAGTCAGGGAACATGGAGCACAGAGGCCCAGAGGGGGAGTTCAGAGCCAAGCAGTGGGGGTGCAGAAAAGTGAGCTCAGACCCTCGTCATCCTCTGCCCTTACCCCCGGGGGTTCGTCTCTGGAAAACATGCCCCACGTGTGCCAGTTCAAGTCTCTCCTGAAGGCCGTGTGCTCGGTTTCCCCAAAGCCATAGATGTAGTCGGAGGGAAGGCGGGTGGAGATGCGGATGAACATGTCATTGAAGGTGAAGCCCAGGACCTGAGAGTCCCAGCTGCCGGGGGAGAGGGCAGGGGAGACAGGGAAGTCAGTTCTCCTGGGGCTGCAAGCAGCTGATCTCTCTAGCAAATGCAAGCCACATCCTTCCCCATTTCCCAGAAACCCAACATCCATTTGCTACAGAGATCCCCAATGAGGTTTCTAAAGGCACCTCGCTGTCCCAGCCTTCGTTCTACAGTGGCCTTTCATGAAAATGTCTTTCAATGCCCTCAAAGCCATCACTGCAGAGAAGCCACACTGATACCCGAGTCCTGTTTGTACTTCACCCCCACTTGAACACCAGCAAATTCCAAGCGGGAGTGAGGACAGTCCTATCCCCAGGCGAAATGCCTACTTCTTGGCTTTTTTGTCATCTTTTGTATAAGTTGTGACACTGTAGCGAAGACTGAGAGTTGTTTTTCTTCTCCAGTTACGACTGTAATTGTTCATAAATCTACCGCCCTCTCTCTCTCTCAATCTCTCTCTCCCCCCTCTGTCTCTCAATCTCACCCTCTCATATCCACACACTCACACCCACATACAGATTGATATATGTATTTAAAACATTGTTTTCTCCTAATGAAGATAAGATGAGAAACAAAAGCAGCACTTAAGGCTGCAGGTTTTCCTGCCACAGCGCGCCTCGCTAGGATGTTCTCATAACCTCCAGTCCTCAATCCAGCCAGGCCACTCACATGACAGTGCCTGTGCTCTTCCGGCGAATTTCAATCCCAAATGGGTTCTCCTTAATGCTGACATCATAGAGTCGGGCCTCAGTAGAGCTGCTGGGAGCGCTGGGGATGTTCAGAGGGATTGGGACTTCATACCGCATGTGGTTGGGATCATAAATCTAGGTCAGAGGTAAATGATTTTAGGTGAACATGGAGATTCTGTGTGTACATTCAGCTATGCTCTCATATATAGAAAAATCATAGATAAAAATATTCTATTATCTTAACTCAAATAGCCGCAAGATAAGAATTACAACTTTTTAATCATAAGAAATTGCAGTTACTTAAGATGATTGGCAAATTCAGCAATAAGCTGTCCAGTTCACAATACGTAAGTGTGCAAAGACAGAGCACTGAATAGCACAAGAAAAGCATGAGTGTTATCTGTGAATTAGAAATGTTAGAAAAAATATAAGTCCTTAAATATATACCATTAGGAGAACCTTGTCAGTATTGGAGGAAATAGAGACAGTATATCTTGGCTTTAAGCTTTATGAAACAACTTGAGATCTAACATGTTGTATTGAGTCAGTCAGAGCTCATATTTGAAGGGCCATATTATCATTACACAGTTTCTTTGACTTTGGTATTTGCATGCAAAGTCATTCATAAGCCAGTGTGCAAATATTATGTATTCCATATTATTCCATATGTGTGTATATGAGTGTCTGTGAAGCTTTTACCGAGCACAATTATAACAACCACAGTTGTCCATGCTTTAAAAATGACATATAATTGGATGCATGGAGTTTGCACTGTATCCCTTTCTGGTTTTGAATTAGGTGCTACTGACATGAACATAGTAAGCCAGGGTTATTCAGTCCCACCAGAGAATGAAAGATGATTACATCCCTTAAATTGTGTGGACTAATGGTCAACTATAAAGAAGGAATGTAAGATTATAAGGAAGGTGATTTCAGCAACTATGTCTGGGAGAAAAACTGACTTTGTGGGAGAAGTATTCTTAGTCTAAAGTGCTATGTAGTCTTCAACTAAGCACAGAGATCAGGTCATTCTAGCAATGCATTAATGAACACATGGTTTACTGTGCTCCAGAGGGTTGAGAAAGGAACCTATGTATGTGTGTATGTACAAAGGTATGTAGGGAGATAGGTAGTTTCCTGATTAATTGGTTAAGTACATAGGGCTTAAGGCTGGAAATCTGAGCAACTTGATTCATTCCATGTATTAGGTATATCCTACTTGCTAATGCTAACTTGAGGACACCAAATAAAAGCATAGAATTAAAGGATGGAAAAGACCTTAGCGTCCTTCTGAATGTCATTGTTAAGAACATTTTAGGCAAGGCTGTGGTGTCATATGTTGGGGATTCAGCTTGGCCTTGATGGGGGAATGGCGATGAGAGTGCTCCCGAGAGGTCGCCCTTCCACCAGCCCTGGGGCAGTGTGGAAGTGAGCCACACCTATCTCCTTCTGGGTCCAGAAGCAGAAGAGGTAGCTTTGAGACCATCCCCCACCTTGCGCCAGCGAGCATGTGTGCACTCTTTTCCTTGGCTTTGCCCAGAAGGCGGTAATATGGGAAGTGAAATTAGCCCATGAGGGAGGGCCTTGGGAGCTGCTCTTGGACAGACAAGCTCCCCAGCCCATCGTCAGCTCCTGCTCAATCCTTGTCATCATCACTATATTACGGAAAGCCCCTCCTGAATAAACCATATTGCTCTCCAAAACGTCTCCAAGATTCGTGTGCGCCTGGCTTCCTTGGTGGGTAAGGAGGGAGGTAAAGGGGATCTTGTTCGGCCACATGCACCTTAAGCTTGCCCGTGTCCCTTCGCTCCACCTTGGCTGCCTGCAGGTCAGGCACCCAGGGGAGAGGGTGAAAAGGGGAGCATGCTAAGGGAGTAAGCTTAGCATCCCCAGGGGAGGAGACTCTAGCCCGGCAGTCATACTCTTTTATTTTTATTTATTCCATCAGCAAAATTTTCAGGGCTTACAGTTTACTAGCATGGTGATATGGGAGAAGCACAAGAAGAGAACAAATCCCTTGTCGCAGAGAACCTCACCGTTTAATAGAAAATTGCCATAAGAAAGCGAGCCCAGCCATGGTAATGCGTGTAAGTACAGCATAGAGGGAGAAACAAGCACTGGGCAGAGTGGAATTTCAAAGATAATTCCAATTCAACTGCAATTTATCCAATTGATAAACTCAAAGAATTTCTCATGGAATATTGTCCAAGCACTAAACCTTTCTAGTTTCCTCCATTTACTTAGTGTCATTATGAAAAACACAGATGAGAGAGACAAACATACCATTCCCCTTCAGTTTTCCCTAACATCCTCTGCTGTCAGTCTCCAGATCTTCTCGGTCTAAACAAGGCCATTCTTCCCCTGCTTATCTGCACCTAGATGACCTCTATCCCTCACTCCATCAACCTATCTGGTAAGCTACTTCCTCATCTCTCCACTTCTTTGATATCAATGATTTTTTGGAGTAGCCTGTTCTAAAAGCACATTAGGAAATGCGTGCCTACCTTACCAAGTCTTTCTCATTGCTCTTGCTATTCACAGAATCCTTGAGTCTATTGCAGCATGGAACGTTAAAGAATTAGCATACATTAGGATGGCATATCACTGACTACCATGGTGATCAGAAGGGAAGGCCCTGAGTGCTCTCTCACACTTAACTCCAGGTACCTTGAACTGCAGCATCTCATTCTTGTGGAAGGTCACGAGCAGGCGCAGAGGGGTCACAGGTGTGGAGGGGAAGGCATTGATATTACGAGAAGACTTCAAGGAGATGTCAGCTGTGGCCCCGTGTGAGGTATACTGCACATTGCTGACTGAATACAGATCATTCACAAAGTAGCAGAATGGGACCCCAGGGGTAATGGATGCCTGAGGAGCAAAATCAATACTGTGCATTAGCATGTGGTCCTGCAGTTACCAAACAGCAAGGGGTAAAGAAGGCAGCACATGGTTCCATCAGACAGTGGCAAGAATTTAAATTCTCTGTCAGGAAAATAAATATTTAGAGTGTCCCACTCCTCATCGGAATGAGGCATCTTGGGGAGCCCTTGCTTTGCGTGGATTGTAATGGATGCTGAGGGACTGGGGTCTGTCATGCATTATGGGTGAGGGGCAGGGCTGTTAGGGAAGGTTCACATCCTCAATGTAGTTACCTCCCACACGCAGCCTCGGGCCAGGCAGTTGGCCTCAGAAGCTCCATGCTCATCGGGATAACAGTCTATTTTCTCCTGGTCCCTCAGGCCAATGTCCCACTGCACCGTGTATGCTTCTCCCAGGACCAGATGGATTCCTGTGATCACAGCCACCTGGAAGAATGGAGAGGTCACATGAGGCTGGGTCCTCAGGACATGGTCCTTCCATGAGCTGAGTCTTTAAACTGAGACCACAATCAATTATGCAAGTGACCTATGCTTAGACATTTTGGGCAGAGAGGTCAATGCACACAGGGTTCCTATTCACTATGGAGTTGGCACAGAGTAATATCAGTACTCTACATATTGTATAGTACATTGGGTACACAAAATGGTTAAATCAACTTTTTTATTTGTTGCCAAAGTGATGTAGAAAGGGTTTACAGTTAAATACATAAGGCAATAAGTACAATTGTTATCAAACTTGTT
>NW_025960927.1:0-38671 GCF_023159225.1 Perognathus longimembris pacificus | reverse complement strand
GCTTTTCTTAATCTCAGTGGAGATATTTACTGATAAACAGCTACCTACGCAGCATGTTCATGTCGTTCCTAAATGAGCTTTTATCTCTCTCCCCTCACCAAAAATCAGATTCTTCTGAGGAGTTCCCAGTACATTATCCTTTCCCCTGTGTAATTACCTTAACAAGCGCCAGCTGTTTTTATTCTCAGAAGGTTTACTCCCTGATATACAGCTGCCTACCATCTTCGTAAGTGCAGGTCCTAAATGAGCTTTTTTCTCTGTTCCTTCACCACAATCCAGATTCTTTTGGGGAGTTACCAGTAGAGTAACCATACCAGGAAGTACTGAATTTATTAAGCTACTGCTTTTCTTAATCTCAGTGGAGATATTTACTGATAAACAGCTACCTACGCAGCATGTTCATGTCGTTCCTAAATGAGCTTTTATCTCTCTCCCCTCACCACAAATCAGATTCTTCTGAGGAGTTCCCAGTACATTATCCTTTCCCCTGTGTAATTACCTTAACAAGCTCCAGCTCTTTTATTCTCCGAAGGGTTACTCCCTGATATACAGCTGCCTACCATCTTCGTAAGTGCAGGTCCTAAATGAGCTTTTTTCTCTGTTCCTTCACCACAATCCAGATTCTTTTGGGGAGTTACCAGTAGAGTAACCATACCAGGAAGTACTTAATTTATTAAGATACTGCTTTTCTTAATCTCAGTGGAGATATTTACTGATAAACAGCTACCTACGCAGCATGTTCATGTCGTTCCTATATGAGCATTTATCTCTCTCCCCTCACCACAAATCAGATTCTTCTGAGGTCTTCCCAGTACATTATCCTTTCCCCTGTGTAATTAAATTAACAAGCTCCAGCTGTTTTTATTCTCAGAAGGTTTACTCCCTGATATACTGCTGCCTACCCCCTTCGTAAGTGCAAATCCTAAATGAGGTTTTTTCTCTGTTCCCTCAGCACAATCCAGATTCTTTGGGGAGGTACCAGTACAGTAACCATACCAGGAAGTACTTAATTTATTAAGCTACTGCTTTTCTTAATCTCAGTGGAGATATTTACTGATAAACAGCTACCTACGCAGCATGTTCATGTCGTTCCTAAAAGAGCTTTTATCTCTCTCCACTCACCACAAATCAGATTCTTCTGAGGAGTTCGCAGTACATTATCCTTTCCCCTGTGTAATTACCTTAACAAGCTCCAGCTGTTTTTATTCTCAGAAGGTTTACTCCCTGATATACAGCTGCCTACCCCCTTCGTAAGTGCAGGTCCTAAATGAGCTTTTTTTCTCTTCCCTCACCACAACCCAGATTCTTTTGGGGAGTTACCAGTACAGTAACCATACCAGGAAGTACTTAATTTATTACGCTACTACTTTTCTTAATCTCAGTGGAGATATTTACTGATAAACAGCTACCTACGCAGCATGTTCATGTCGTTCCTAAATGAGCTTTTATCTCTCTCCCCTCACCACAAATCAGATTCTTCTGAGGAGTTCCCAGTACATTATCCTTTCCCCTTTGTAATTACCTTAAGAAGCTCCAGCTGTTTTTATTCTCAGAACGTTTACTCCCTGATATACAGCTGCCTACCCCCTTCATAAGTGCAGGTCCTAAATGAGCTTTTTTTTCTGTTCCCTCACCACAATCCAGATTCTTTTGGGAGTTACCAGTACAGTAACCATACCAGGAAGTACTTAATTTATTAAGCTACTGCTTCTCTTAATCTCAGTTTAGATATTTACTGATAAACACCTACCTACGCAGCATGTTCATGTCGTTCCTAAATGAGCTTTTTTCTCTTCCCTCACCACAACCCAGATTCTTTGGGGAGTTACCAGTACAGTAAACATACCAGGAAGTACTTAATTTATCAAGCTACTGCTTTTCTTAATCTCAGTGGAGATATTTACTGATAAACAGCAACCTACGCAGCATGTTCATGTCGTTCCTAAATGAGCTTTTATCTCTCTCCACTCACCACAAATCAGATTCTTCTGAGGAGTTCCCAGTACATTATCCTTTCCCCTGTGTAAATACCTTAACAAGGTCCAGCTGTTTTATTCTCAGAAGGTTTACTCCCTGATATATAGCTGCCTACCCCCTTCGTAAGTGCAGGTCCTAAATGAGCTTTTTTCTCTGTTCCCTCACCACAATCCAGATTCTTTTGGAGAGTTACCAGTAGAGTAACCATACCAGGAAGTACTTAATTTATTAAGCTACTGCTTTTCTTAATCTCAGTGGAGATATTTACTGATAAACAGCTAGCTACGCAGCATGTTCATTTCGTTCCTAAATGAGCATTTATCTCTCTCCCCTCACCACAAATCAGATTCTTCTGAGGAGTTCAAAGTACATTATCCTTTCCCCTGTGTAATTAAATTAACAGGCTCCAGCTGTTTTTATTCTCAGAAGGTTTACTCCCTGATATACAGCTGCCTACTCCCTTCGTAAGTGCAGGTCATAAATGAACTTTTTTCTCTGTTTCCTCACCACAATCCAGATTCTTTTGGGGAGTTACCAGTACAGTATCCATACCAGGAAGTACTTAATTTATTAAGCTACTGCTTTTCTTAATCTCAGTGGAGATATTTACTGATAAACAGCTACCTACGCAACATATTCATGTCGTTCCTAAATGAGCTTTTTTCTCTGTTCCCTCACCACAATCCAGATTCTTTTCGGGAGTTACCAGTACAGTATCCATACCAGGAAGTACTTAATTTATTAAGCTACTGCTTTTCTTAATCTCAGTGGAGATATTTACTGATAAACAGCTACCTATGCAGCATTTTCATGTCGTTCCTAAATGAGCTTTTATCTTTCTCCCCTCAAGACAAATCAGATTCTTCTGAGGAGTTCCCAGTACATTATCCTTTCCACTGTGTAATTACTTTTATAAGCTCCAGCTGTTTTTATTCTCAGAAGGTTTACTCCCCGATATACAGCTGCGTAGACTCTTCGAAATTGCAGGTCTTAAATGAGGTTTTTTCTCTGTTCCCTCACCACAATCCAGATTCTTTTGGGGAGTTACCAGTACAGTAAACCATACCAGGAAGTACATAATTTATTAAGCTACTGCTTTTCTTAATCTCAGTGGAGATATTTACTGATAAACAGCTACCTATGCAGCATGTTCATGTCGTTCTTAAATGAGCTTTTATCTCTCTCCCCTCACCACAAATCAGATTCTTCTGAGGAGTTCCCAGTACATTATTCTTTCCCCTGTGTAATTACCTTTACAAGCTCCAGCTGTTTTTATTCTCAGAAGGTTTACTCCCTGATACACAGCTCCCTACCCCCTTCGTAAGTGCAGGTCCTAAATGAGCTTTTTTCTCTGTTCCCTCACCACAATCTAGATTCTTTTGGGGAGTTACCAGTACAGTAACCATACAAGGAAGTACTTAATTTATTAAGCTACTGCTTTTCTTAATCTCAGTGGAGATATTTACTGATAAACAGCTACCTACGCAGCATGTTCATGTCGTTCCTAAATGAGCTTTTATCTCTCTCCCCTCACCACAAATCAGATTCTTCAGAGGAGTTCCCAGTACATTATCCTTTCCCTTGTGTAATTACATTAACAAGCTCCAGCTGTTTTTATTCTCAGAAGGTTTACTCCCTGATATACAGCTGCCTACTCCCTTCGTAAGTGCAGGTCTAAAATGAGGTTTTGTCTCTATTCCCTCACCACAATCCAGATTCTTTTGGGGAGTTACCAGTACAGTAACCATACCAGGAAGTACTTAATTTATTAAGCTACTGCTTCTCTTAATCTCAGTGGAGATATTTACTGATAAACAGCTAAGTATGCAGCATGTCCATGTCGTTCCTGAATGACTTTTTATCTCTCTCCCCTCACCACAAATCAGATTCTTCTGAGGAGTTCCCAGTACATTATCCTTTCCCCTGTGTAATTACCTTAACAAGCTCCAGCTGTTTTTATTCTCAGATGGTTACTCCCTGATATACAACTGCCTACCCCCTTCGTAAGTGAAGGTCCTAAATGAGCTATTTTTCTCTGTTCCCTCACCACAAGCCAGATTCTTTTGGGGAGTTACCAGTACAGTAACCATACCAGGAAGTACTTAATTTATTAAGCTACTGCTTTTCTTAATCTCAGTGGAGATATTTACTGATAAACAGCTACGTACGCAGCATGTTCATGTCGTTCCTAAATGAGCTTTTATCTCTCTCCCCTCACCACAAATCAGATTCTTCTGAGGAGTTCCCAGTAGATTATCCTTTCTCCTGTGTAATTACCTTAACAAGCTCCAGCTGTTTTTATTCTCAGAAGGTTTACTTCCTGATATACTGCTGCAAACCCCCTTCGTAAGTGCAGGTCCTAATGAGCATTTTTCTCTGTTCCCTCACCACAATCCAGATTCTTTTGGGAGTTACCAGTAGAGTAACCATACCAGGAAGTACTTAATTTATTAAGCTACTGCTTTTCTTAATCTCAGTGGAGATATTTACTGATAAACAGCTACCTACGCAGCATGTTCATGTCGTTCTAAATGAGCTTTTATCTCTCTCCCCTCACCACAAATCAGATTCTTCTGAGGAGTTCCTAGTACATTATCCTTTCCCCTGTGTAATTTCCTTAACAAGCTCCAGCTGTTTTTATACTCAGAAGGTTTACTCCCTGATATACAGCTGCCTACCCCCTTCGTAAGTGCAGGTCCTAAATGAGCTTTTTTCTCTGTTCCCTCACCGCAATCAAGATTCTTTTGGGGAGTTACCAGTACAGTATCCATACCAGGAAGTACTTATTTATTAAGCTACGGCTTTGCTTAATCTCAGTGGAGATATTTCTGATAAACAGCTACGTATGCAGCATGTTCATGTCGTTCTTAAATGAGCTTTTATCTCTCTCCCCTCACCATAAATCAGATTCTTCTGAGGAGTTCCCAGTACATTATCCTTTCCCCTGTGTAATTACCTTAACAAGCTCCAGCTGTTTTTATTCTCAGAAGGTTTACTCCCTGATATACAGCTGCCTACCTCCTTCGTAAGTGCAGGTCCTAAATGAGCTTTCTTCTCTGTTCAATCACCACAATCCAGATTCTTTTGGGGAGTTACCAGTACAGTAACCATACCAGAAAGTACTTAATTTATTAAGCTACTGCTTTTCTTAATCTCACTGGAGATATTTACTGATAAACAGCTACCTACGCAGCATGTTCATGTCGTTCCTAAATGAGCTTTTATCTCTCTCCCCTAACCACAAATCAGATTCTTCTGAGGAGTTCCCAGTACATTATCCTTTCCCCATTGTAATTACCTTAACCATCTCCAGCTGTTTTTATTCTCAGAAGGTTTACTCCCTGATATACAGCTGCCTACCCCCTTCGTAAGTGCAGGTCCTAAATGAGCATTTTTCTCTGTTCCCTCACCACAATCCAGATTCTTTTTTGGAGTTACCAGTACAGTAACCATACCAGGAAGTATTTCATTTATTAAGCTACTGCTTTTCTTAATCTCAGTGGAGATATTTACTGATAAACCAGCCTACGTAAACAGCATGTTCATGTCGTTCCTAAATGAGCTTTTATCTCTCTCCCCTCACCACAAATCAGATTCTTCTGAGGAGTTCCCAGTACATTATCCTTTCCCTGTGTAATTACCTTAACAAGCTCCAGCTGTTTTTATTCTCAGAATGTTTACTCCCTGATATACAGCTGCCTACCCCCTTCGTAAGTGCAGGTCCTAAATGAGCTTTTCTCTCTGTTCCCTCACCACAATCCAGAATTCTTTTGGGGAGTTACCAGTACAGTATCCATAGCAGGAAGTACTTAATTTATTAAGCTACTGCTTTTCTTAATCTCAGTGGAGATATATACTGATAAACAGGTACGTACGCAGCATGTTCATGTCGTTCCTAAATGAGCTTTTATCTCTCTCCCCTCACACAAATCAGATTCTTCTGAGGAGTTCCCAGTACATTATCCTTTCCCCTGTGTAATTACCTTAACAAGCTCCAGCTGTTTTTATTCTCAGAAGGTATACTCCCTGATATACTGCTGCCTACCCCCTTCGTAAGTGCAGGTCCTAAATGAGCTTTTTTTCTGTTCCCTCACCACAATCCAGATTCTTTTGGGGAGTTACCAGTACAGTAACCATACCAGGAAGTACTTAATTTATTAGGCTACTGCTTTTCTTAATCTCATTGGAGATATTTACTGATAAACAGCTACCAACGCAGCATGTTCATGTCGTTCTTAAATGATCATTTATCTCTCTCCCCTCACCACAAATCAGATTCTTCTGAGGAGTTCCAGTACATTATCCTTTCCCCTGTGTAATTACCTTAACAAGGTCCAGCTGTTTTTATTCTCAGAAGGTTTACTCCCTGATATACAGCTGCCTACCCCCTTCGAAAGTGCAGGTCCTAAATGAGCTTTTTTCTCTGTTCCCTCACCACAATCCAGATTCTTTTGGGAGTTACCAGTACAGTAACCATACCAGGAAGTGCTTAATTTATTAAGCTACTGCTTTTCTTATCTCAGTGGAGATATTTACTGATAAACAGCTACCTACGCAGCATGTTCATGTCGTTCTTAAATGAGCTTTTATCTCTCTCCCCTCACCACAAATCAGATTCTTCTGAGGAGTTCCCAGTACATTATTCTTTCCCCTGTGGAATTACCTTTACAAGCTCCAGCTGTTTTTATTCTCAGAAGGTTTACTCCCTGATATACAGCTCCCTACCCCTTTCGTAAGTGCAGGTCCTAAATGAGCTTTTTTCTCTGTTCCCTTACCACAATCCAGATTCTTTTGGGGAGTTACCAGTACAGTAACCATACCAGGAAGTACTTAATTTATTAAGCTACTGCTTTTCTTAATCTCAGTGGAGATATTTACTGATAAACAGCTACCTACGCAGCATGTTCATGTCGTTCAAAAATGAGCTTTTATCTCTCTCCCCTCACCACAAATCAGATTCTTCTGAGGAGTTCCCAGTTCATTATAATTTCCGCTGTGTTATTACCTTAACAAGCTCCAGCTGTTTTTATTCTCAGAAGGTTTACTCCCTGATATACAGCTGCCTAGCCTCTTCGAAATTGCAGGTCCTAAATGAGCGTTTTTCTCTGTTCCCTCACCACAATCCAGATTCTTTTGGGGAGTTACCAGTACAGTAACCATACCAGGAAGTACTTAATTTATTAAGCTACTGCTTTTCTTAATCTCAGTGGAGATATTTACTGATAAACAGCTACGTACGCAGCATGTTCATGTCGTTCCTAAATGAGCTTTTATCTCTCTCGCCTCACCACAAATCAGATTCTTCTGTGGAGTTCCCAGTACATTATCCTTTCCCCTCTGTAATTACCTTAACAATCTCCAGCTGTTTTTATTCTCAGAAGGTTTACTCCCTGATATACAGCTGCCTACCCCCTTCGTAAATGCAGGTCTAAAATGAGGTTTTTTCTCTGTTCCCTCACCACAATCCAGATTCTTTTGGGGAGTTACCAGTACAGTAACCATACCAGGAAGTACTTAATTTATTAAGCTACTGCTTTTCTTAATCTCAGTGGAGATATTTACTGATAAACAGCTACCTACGCAGCATGTTCATGTCGTTCCTAAATGAGCTTTTATCTCTCACCCCTCACCACAAATCAGATTCTTCTGAGTAGTTCCCAGTACATTATAATTTCCCCTGTGTAATTACCTTAACAAGCTCCAGGTGTTTTTATTCTCAGAAGGTTTACTCCCTGATATACTGCTGCCTACCCCCTTCGTAAATGCAGGTCCTAAATGAGCTTTTTTCTCTGTTCCCTCACCACAATCCAGATTCTTTTGGGGAGTTACCAGTACAGTAACCATACCAGGAAGTAATTAATTTATTAAGCTACTGCTTTTCTTAATCTCAGTGGAGATATTTACTGTTAAACAGCTACGTATGCAGCATGTTCTTGTCGTTCCTAAATGAGCTTTTATCTCTCTCCCCTCACCACAAATCAGATTCTTCTGAGGAGTTCCCAGTACTTTTTCCTTTCCCCTGTGTAATTACCTTAACAAGCTCCAGATGTTTTTATTCTCAGAAGGTTTACTACCTGATATACAGCTGCCTACCCAATTCGTAAGTGCAGGTCCTAAATGAGCTTTTTTCTCTGTTCCCTCACCACCATCCAGATTCTTTTGGGGAGTTACCAGTAGATTAACCATACCAGGAAGTACTTAATTTATTAAGCTACTGCTTTTCTTAATCTCAGTGGAGATATTTACTTATAAACAGCTACCGACGCAGCATGTTCATGTCGTTCCTAAATGAGCTTTTATCTCTCTCACCTCATCACAAATCAGATTCTTCTGAGTAGTTCCCAGTACATTATAATTTCCCCTGTGTAATTACCTTAAAAAGCTCCAGCTGTTTTTATTCTCAGAAGGTTTACTCCCTGATATAGAGTTGCCTACCCCCTTCGTAAGTGCAGGTCCTAAATGAGCTTTTTTCTCTATTCCCTCACCACAATCCAGATTCTTTTGGGGAGTTACCAGTACAGTAACCATACCAGGAAGTACTTAATTTATTAAGCTACTGCTTTTCTTAATCTCAGTGGAGATATTTACTGATAAACAGCTACCTACGCAGCATGTTCATGTCGTTCCTTAATGAGCTTTTCTCTCTCTCCCCTCACCACAAATCAGATTCTTCTGAGGAGTTCCCAGTACATTATCCTTTCTCCTGTGTAATTACCTTAACAAACTCCAGCTGTTTTTATTCTCAGAGGGTTTACTCCCTGATATACAGCTGCCTACCCCCTTCGTAAGTGCAGGTCCTAAATGAGCTTTTTTCTCTGATCCTTCACCACAATCCAGATTCTTTTGGGGAGTTACCAGTACAGTAACCAAACCAGGAAGTACTTAATTTATTAAGCTCCTGCTTTTCTTAATCTCAGTGGAGATATTTACTGATAAACAGCTACCTACGCAGCATGTTCATGTCGTTCCTAAATGAGCTTTTATCTCTCTCCCCTCACCACAAATCAGATTCTTCTGAGGAGTTCCCAGTACATTATCCTTTCCCCTGTGTAATTACCTTAACAAGCTCCAGCTGTTTTTATTCTCAGAAGGTTTACTCCCTGATATACAGCTGCCTACCCCCTTCGTAAGTGCGGGTCCTAAATGAGCTTTTTTCTCTGTTCCCTCACCACAATCCAGATTCTTTTGGAGAGTTACCAGTACAGTAACCATACCAGGAAGTACTTAATTTATTAAGCTACTGCTTTTCTTAATCTCAGTGGAGATATTTACTGATAAACGGCTACGTACGCAGCATGTTCATGTCGTTCCTAAATGAGCTTTTATCTCTCTCCCCTCACCACAAATCAGATTCTTCTGAGGAGTTCCCAGTACATTATCCTTTCCCCTGTGTAATTACCTTAACAAGCTCCAGCTGTTTTTATTCTCAGAAGGTTTACTCCCTGATATACTGCTGCCTACCCCCTTCGTAAGTGCAGGTCCTAAATGAGCTTTTTTCTCTGTTCCCTCACCACAATTCAGATTCTTTTGGGGAGTTACCAGTACAGTAACCATTCCAGGAAGAACTTAATTTATTAAGCTACTGCTTTTCTTAATCTCAGTGGAGATATTTACTGATAAACAGCTACGTACGCAGCATGTTCATGCCGTTCCTAAATGAGCTTTTATCTCTCTCCACTCACCACAAATCAGATGCTTCTGAGGAGTTCCCAGTACATTATTCTTTCCCCTGTGTAATTACCTTAACAAGCTCCAGCTGTTTTTATTCTCAGAAGGTTTACTCCCTGATATACAGCTGCCTACCCCCTTCGTAAGTGCAGGTCCTAAATGAGCTTTTTTCTCTGTTCCCTCACGACAATCCAGATTCTTTTGGGGAGTTACCAGTACAGAAACCATACCAGGAAGTACTTAATTTATTAAGCTACTGCTTTTCTTAATCTCAGTGGAGATATTTACTGATAAACAGCTACCTACGCAGCATGTTCATGTCGTTCCTAAATGAGCTTTTATCTCTCTCCCCTCACCACAAATCAGATTCTTCTGAGGAGTTCCCAGTACATTATCCTTTCCCCTGTGTAATTACCTGAACAAGCTCCAGCTGTTTTTATTCTCAGAAGGTTTACTCCCTGATATACAGCTGCCTACCCCCTTCGTAAGTGCAGGTCCTAAATGAGCTTTTTTCTCTGTTCCCTCACCACAATCCAGATTCTTTTGGGGAGTTACCAGTACAGTATCCATACCAGGAAGTACTTGATTTATTAAGCTACTGCTTTTCTTAATATCAGTGGAGATATTTACTGATAAACAGCTACATATGCAGGATATTCATGTCGTTCCTAAATGAGCTTTTATCTCTCTCCCCTCACCACAAATCAGATGCTTCTGAGGAGGTCCCAGTACATTATCCTTTCCCCTGTGTAATTACCTTAACAAGCTCCAGCTGTTTTTATTCTCAGAAGGTTTACTCCCTGATATACAGCTTCCTACCCCCTTCGTAAGTGCAGGTCCTAAATGAGCTTTTTTCTCTGTTCCCTCACAACAATCCAGATTCTTTTGGGGAGTTACCAGTACAGTAACCATACCAGGAATTACTTAATTTATTAAGCTACTGCTTTTCTTAATCTCAGTGGAGGTATTTACTGATAAACAGCTACCCACACAGCATGTTCATGTCGTTCCTAAATGAGCTTTTATCTCTTTCCTCTCACCACAAATCAGATTCTTCTGAGGAGTTCCCAGTACATTATCCTTTCCCCTGTGTAATTACCTTAACAATCTCCAGCTGTTTTTATTCTCAGAAGGTTTACTCCCTGATATACAGCTGCCTAACCCCTTCGTAAGTGCAGGTCCTAAATGAGCTTTTTTCTCTGTTCCCTCACCACAATCCAGATTCTTTTGGGGAGTTACCACTACAGAAACCATACAAGGAAGTACTTAATTTATTAAGCTACTGCTTTTCTTAATCTCAGTGGAGATATTTACTGATAAAAAGCTACCTACGCAGCATGTTCATGTCGTTCCTAAATGAGCTTTTATCTCTCTCCCCTCACCACAAATCAGATTCTTCTGAGGAGTTCCCAGTACATTTTCCTTTCCCCTGTGTAATTACCTTAACGAGCACCAGCTGTTTTTATTCTCAGAAGGTTTACTCCCTGATATACAGCTGCCTACCCCCTTCGTAAGTGCAGGTCCTAAATTAGCTTTTTTCTCTTTTCCCTCACCACAATCCAGATTCTTTTGGGGAGTTACCAGTACAGTAACCATACCAGGAAGTACTTAATTTATTAAGCTACTGCTTTTCTTAATCTCAGAGGAGATATTTACTGATAAACAGCTACCTACGCAGCATGTTCATGTCCTTCCTAAATGAGCTTATATCTCTCTACCCTCACCACAAATCAGATTCTTCTGAGGAGTTCCGAGTACATTATCCATTCCCCTGTGTAATTACCTTAACAAGCTCCAGCTGTTTTTATACTCAGAAGGTTTACTCCCTGATATACAGCTGCCTACCCCCTTCGTAATTGCAGGTCCTAAATGAGCTTTTTTCTGTTCCCTCACCACAATCCAGATTCTTTTGGGGAGTTACCAGTACAGTAACCATTCCAGGAAGAACTTAATTTATTAAGCTACTGCTTTTCTTAATCTCAGTGGAGATATTTACTGATAAACAGCTACGTACGCAGCATGTTCATGCCGTTCCTAAATGAGCTTTTATCTCTCTCCCCTCACCACAAATCAGATGCTTCTGAGGAGTTCCCAGTACATTATCCTTTCCCCTGTGTAATTACCTTAACAAGCTCCAGCTGTTTTTATTCTCAGAAGGTTTACTCCCTGATATACAGCTGCCTACCCCCTTCGTAAGTGCAGGTCCTAAATGAGCTTTTTTCTCTGTTCCCTCACAACAATCCAGATTCTTTTGGGGAGTTACCAGTACAGTAACCATACCAGGAATTACTTAATTTATTAAGCTACTGCTTTTCTTAATCTCAGTGGAGGTATTTACTGATAAACAGCTACCCACACAGCATGTTCATGTCGTTCCTAAATGAGCTTTTATCTCTTTCCCCTCACCACAAATCAGATTCTTCTGAGGATTTCCCAGTACATTATCCTTTCCCCTGTGTAATTACCTTAACCAGCTCCAGCTGTTTTTATTCTCAGAAGGTTTACTCCCTGATATACAGCTGCCTACCCCCTTCGTAAGTGCAGGTCCTAAATGAGCTTTGTTCTCTGTTCCCTCACCACAATCCAGATTCTTTTGGGGAGTTACCAGTACAGAAACCATACAAGGAAGTACTTAATTTATTAAGCTACTGCTTTTCTTAATCTCAGTGGAGATATTTACTGATAAAAAGCTACCTACGCAGCATGTTCATGTCGTTCCTAAATGAGCTTTTATCTCTCTCCCCTCACCACAAATCAGATTCTTCTGAGGAGTTCCCAGTACATTTTCCTTTCCCCTGTGTAATTACCTTAACAAGCACCAGCTGTTTTTATTCTCAGAAGTTTTACTCCCTGATATAGAGCTGCCTACCCCCTTCGTAAGTGCAGGTCCTACATGAGCTTTTTTTGTCTTTTCCCTCACCACAATCCAGATTCTTTTGGGGAGTTACCAGTACCGTAACCATACCAGGAAGTACTTAATTTATTAAGCTACTGCTTTTCTTAATCTCAGAGGAGATATTTACTGATAAACAGCTACCTACGCAGCATGTTCATGTCCTTCCTAAATGAGCTTATATCTCTCTACCCTCACCACAAATGAGATTCTTCTGAGGAGTTCCCAGTACATTATCCTTTCCCCTGTGTAATTACCTTAACAAGCTCCAGCTGTTTTTATTCTCAGAAGGTTTACACCCTGATATACAGCTGCCTAGTCTCTTCGTAAGTGCAGGTCCTAAATGAGCTATTTTCTCTGTTCCCTCACCACAATCCAGATTCTTTTGGTGAGTTACCAGTACAGTAACCATACCAGGAAGTACTTAATTTATTAAGCTACTGCTTTTCTTAATCTCAGTGGAGATATTTACTGATAAACAGCTACCTAAGCAGCATGTTCATGTCGTTCCTAAATGAGCTTTTATCTCTCTCCCCTCACCACAAATCAGATTCTTCTGAGGAGTTCCCAGTACATTATCCTTTCCCCTGTGTAATTACCATAAAAAGCTCCAGCTGTTTTTATTCTCAGAAGTTTTACTCCCTGATATACAGCTGCCTACCCCCTTCGTAAGTGCAGGTCCTAAATGAGCTTTTTTCTCTGTTCCCTCACCACAATCCAGATTCTTTTGGGGAGTTACCAGTACAGTAACCATACCAGGAAGTACTTAATTTATTAAGCTACTGCTTTTCTTAATCTCAGTGGAGATATTTACTGATAAACAGCTACCTACGCAACATGTTCATGTCGTTCCTTAATGAGCTTTTATCTCTCTCCCCTCACCACAAATCAGATTCTTCTGAGGAGTTCCCAGTACATTATCCTTTCCCCTGTGTAATTACCTTAACAAACTCCAGCTGTTTTTATTCTCAGAAGGTTTACTCCCTGATATACAGCTGCCTACCCCCTTCGTAAGTGCAGGTCCTAAATGAGCTTTTTTCTCTGTTCCTTCACCACAATCCAGATTCTTTTGGGGAGTTACCTGTACAGTAACCAAACCAGGAAGTACTTAATTTATTAAGCTCCTGCTTTTCTTAATCTCAGTGGAGATATTTACTGATAAACAGCTACCTACGCAGCATGTTCATGTCGTTCCTAAATGAGCTTTTATCTCTCTCCCCTCACCACAAATCAGATTCTTCTGAGGAGTTCCCAGTACATTATCCTTTCCCCTGTGTAATAACCTTAACAAGCTCCAGCTGTTTTTATTCTCAGAACGTTTACTCCCTGATATACAGCTGCCTACCCCCTTCGAAAGTGCAGGTCCTAAATGAGCTTTTCTCTCTGTTCCCTCACCACAATCCAGATTCTTTTGGGGAGTTACCAGTACAGTAACCATACCAGGAAGTACTTAAATTATTAAGCTACTGCTTTTCTTAATCTCAGTGGAGATATATACTGATAAACAGCTACGTATGCAGCATGTTCATGTCTTTCCTAAATGAGCTTTTATCTCTCTTCCCTCACCACAAATCAAATTCTTCTGAGGAGTTCCCAGTACATTATCCTTTAACCTGTTTAATTAACTTAACAAGCTCCAGCTGTTTTTATTCTCAGAAGGTTTACTCCCTGATATACAGCTGCCTACCCCTTCGTAAGTGCAGGTCCTAAATGAGCTTTTTTCTCTGTTCCCTCACCGCAATCCAGATTCTTTTGGGGAGTTACCAGTACAGTAACCATACCAGGAAGTATTTAATTTATTAAGCTACTGCTTTTCTTAATCTCAGTGGAGATATTTACTGATAAACAGCTACCTACGCAGCATGTTCATGTCGTTCCTAAATGAGCTCTTATCTCTCTCCCCTCACCACAAATCAGATTCTTCTGAGGAGTTCCCAGTACATTATCCTTTCCCCTGTGTAATTACCTTAAGAAGCTCCAGCTGTTTTTATTCTTAGAAGGTTTACTCCCTGATATACAGCTGCCTATCCCCTTCGTAAGTGCAGGTCCTAAATGAGCTTTTTTCTCTGTTCCCTCGCCACAATCCGATTCTTTTGGGGAGTTACCAGTACAGTAACCACACCAGGAAGTACTTAAATTATTAAGCTACTGCTTTTCTTAATCTCAGTGGAGATATTTACTGATAAACAGCTATGTACGCAGCATGTTCATGTCGTTCCTAAATGAGCTTTTATATGTCTCCCCTCACCACAAATCAGATTCTTCTGAGGAGTTCCCAGTACATTATCCTTTCCCCTGTTGAATTACCTTAACAAGCTCCAGCTCTTTTTATTCTCAGAAGGTTTACTCCCTGATATACAGCTGCCTACCCCCTTCGTAAGTGCAGGTCCTAAATGAGCTTTTTTCTCTGTTCCCTCACCACAATCCAGATTCTTTTGGGGAGTTCCCAGTACAGTAACCATACCAGGAAGTACTTAATTTATTAAGCTACTGCTTTTCTTAATCTCAGTGGAGATATTTACTGATAAACAGCTACCTACGCAGCATGTTCATGTCGTTCCTGAATGAGCTCTTATCTCTCTCCCATCACCACAAATCAGATTCTTCTGAAGAGTTCCCAATACATTATCCTTTCCCCTGTGTAACTACCTTAACAAGCTCCAGCTGTTTTTATTCTCAGAAGGTTTACTCCCTGATATACAGCTGCCTACCCCCTTCGTTATTGCAGGTCCTAAATGAGCTTTTTTCTCTGTTCCCTCACCACAATCCAGATTCTTTTGGGAGTTTCCAGTACAGTAACCATACCAGGAAGTACTTAATTTATTAAGCTACTGCTTTTTTTAATCTCAGTGGAGATATTTACTGATAAACAGCTACCTACCCAGCATGGTCATGTCGTTCCTAAATGAGCTTTTATCTCTCTCCCCTCACCACTAATCACATTCTTCTGAGGAGTTCCCAGTACATTATCCTTTCCCCTGTGTAATTACCTTAACAAGCTCCAGCTGTTTTTATTCTCACAAGGTTTACTCCCTGATATACAGCTGCCTACCCCCTTCGTAAGTGCAGGTCCTAAATGAGCTTTGTTCTCTGTACCCTCACCACAATCCAGATTCTTTTGGGGAGTTACTAGTACAGTAACCATACCAGGAAGTACTTAATTTATTAAGGTACTGGTTTTCTTAATCTCAGTGGAGATATTTACTTGTAAACAGCTACCTACGCAGCATGTTCATGTCGTTCCTAAATGAGCTTTTATCTCTCTCCCCTCTCCACGAATCAGATTCTTCTGAGGAGTTCCCAGTACATTATCCTTTCCCCTGTGTAATTACCTTAACAAGCTCCAGCTGTTTTTATTCTCAGAAGGTTTACTCCCTGATATACAACTGCCTACCCCTTTCGTAAGTGCGGGTCCTAAATGAGCTTTTTTCTATGTTCCCTCACGACAATCCAGATTCTTTTGGGGAGTTACCAGTACAGTAACCATACCAGGAAGTACTTAATTTATTAAGCTACTGCTTTTCTTAATGTCAGTGGAGATATTTACTGATAAACAGCTACCTACGCAGCATGTTCATGTCGTTCCTAAATGAGCTTTTATCTCTCTCCCCTCACCACAAATCAGATTCTTCTCAGGAGTTTCCAGTTCATTATCCTTTCCCCTGTGTAATTACCTTAACAAGTTCCAGCTGTTTTTATTCTCAGAAGGTTTACTCCCTGATATACAGCTGCCTACCCCCTTCGTAAGTGCATGTCCTAAATGAGCTTTTTTCTCTGTTCCCTCACCACAATCCAGATTCTTTTGGGGAGTTACCAGTACAGTAACCATACCAGGAAGTACATAGTTTATTAAGCTACTGCTTTTCTTAATCTCAGTATAGATATTTACTCATAAACAGCTACGTCCGCAGCATGTTCATGTCGTTCTTAAATGAGCTTTTATCTATCTCCCCTCACCACAAATCAGATTCTTCTGAGGAGTTCCCAGTACATTATCCTTTCCCCTGTCTAATTACCTTAACAAGCTCCAGCTGTTTTTATTCTCAGAAGGTTTACTCCCTGATATACAGCTGCCTACCCCCTTCGTAAGTGCAGGTCCTAAATGAGCTTTTTTCTCTGTTCCCTCACCACAATCCAGATTCTTTTGGGGAGTTACCAGTACAGTAACCATTCCAGGAAGAACTTAATTTATTAAGCTACTGCTTTTCTTAATCTCAGTGGAGATATTTACTGATAAACAGCTACGTACGCAGCATGTTCATGCCGTTACTAAATGAGCTTTTATCTCTCTCCCCTCACCACAAATCAGATTCTTCTGATGAGTTCCCAGTACGTTATCCTTTCCCCTGTGCAATTACCTTAAAAAGCTCCAGCTGTTTTTATTCTCAGAAGGTTTACTCCCTGATATACAGCTGCCTACCCCCTTCGTAAGTGCAGGTCCTAAATGAGCTTTTTTCTCTGTTCCCTCACAACAATCCAGATTCTTTTGGGGAGTTACCAGTACAGTAACCATACCAGGAATTACTTAATTTATTAAGCTACTGCTCTTCTTAATCTCAGTGGAGGTATTTACTGGTAAACAGCTACGTACGCAGCATGTTCATGTAGTTCCTAAATGAGCTTTTATCTCTCTCCCCTCACCACAAATCAGATTCTTCTGAGGAGTTCCCAGTACATTATCCTTTCCCCTGTGTAATAACCTTAACAAGCTCCAGCTGTTTTTATTCTCAGAACGTTTACTCCCTGATATACAGCTGCCTACCCACTTCGTAAGTGCAGGTCCTAAATGAGCTTTTTTCTCTGTTCCCTCACCACAATCCAGATTCTTTTGAGGAGTTCCCAGTACAGTAACCATACCAGGAAGTACTTAATTTATTAAGCTACTGCTTTTCTTAATCTCAGTGGAGATATTTACTGATAAACAGCTACCTACGCAGCATGTTCATGTCGTTCCTGAATGAGCTCTTATCTCTCTCCCATCACCACAAATCAGATTCTTCTGAAGAGTTCCCAATACATTATCCTTTCCCCTGTGTAATTACCTTAACAAGCTCCAGCTGTTTTTATTCTCAGAAGGTTTACTCCCTGATATACAGCTGCCTACCCCCTTCGTAATTGCAGGTCCTAAATGAGCTTTTTTCTCTGTTCCCTCACCACAATCCAGATTCTTTTGGGGAGTTTCCAGTACAGTAACCATACCAGGAAGTACTTAATTTATTAAGCTACTGCTTTTTTTAATCTCAGTGGAGATATTTACTGATAAACAGCTACCTACCCAGCATGGTCATGTCGTTCCTAAATGAGCTTTTATCTCTCTCCCCTCACCACTAATCACATTCTTCTGAGGAGTTCCCAGTACATTATCCTTTCCCCTGTGTAATTACCTTAACAAGCTCCAGCTGTTTTTATTCTCACAAGGTTTACTCCCTGATATACAGCTGCCTACCCCCTTCGTAAGTGCAGGTCCTAAATGAGCTTTGTTCTCTGTACCCTCACCACAATCCAGATTCTTTTGGGGAGTTACTAGTACAGTAACCATACCAGGAAGTACTTAATTTATTAAGGTACTGGTTTTCTTAATCTCAGTGGAGATATTTACTTGTAAACAGCTACCTACGCAGCATGTTCATGTCGTTCCTAAATGAGCTTTTATCTCTCTCCCCTCTCCACAAATCAGATTCTTCTGAGGAGTTCCCAGTACATTATCCTTTCCCCTGTGTAATTACCTTAACAAGCTCCAGCTGTTTTTATTCTCAGAAGGTTTACTCCCTGATATACAACTGCCTACCCCTTTCGTAAGTGCGGGTCCTAAATGAGCTTTTTTCTATGTTCCCTCACGACAATCCAGATTCTTTTGGGGAGTTACCAGTACAGTAACCATACCAAGGAAGTACTTAATTTATTAAGCTACTGCTTTTCTTAATGTCAGTGGAGATATTTACTGATAAACAGCTACCTACGCAGCATGTTCATGTCGTTCCTAAATGAGCTTTTATCTCTCTCCCCTCACCACAAATCAGATTCTTCTCAGGAGTTTCCAGTTCATTATCCTTTCCCCTGTGTAATTACCTTAACAAGTTCCAGCTGTTTTTATTCTCAGAAGGTTTACTCCCTGATATACAGCTGCCTACCCCCTTCGTAAGTGCATGTCCTAAATGAGCTTTTTTCTCTGTTCCCTCACCACAATCCAGATTCTTTTGGGGAGTTACCAGTACAGTAACCATACCAGGAAGTACATAGTTTATTAAGCTACTGCTTTTCTTAATCTCAGTATAGATATTTACTCATAAACAGCTACGTACGCAGCATGTTCATGTCGTTCTTAAATGAGCTTTTATCTATCTCCCCTCACCACAAATCAGATTCTTCTGAGGAGTTCCCAGTACATTATCCTTTCCCCTGTGTAATTACCTTAACAAGCTCCAGCTGTTTTTATTCTCAGAAGGTTTACTCCCTGATATACAGCTGCCTACCCCCTTCGTAAGTGCAGGTCCTAAATGAGCTTTTTTCTCTGTTCCCTCACCACAATCCAGATTCTTTTGGGGAGTTACCAGTACAGTAACCATTCCAGGAAGAACTTAATTTATTAAGCTACTGCTTTTCTTAATCTCAGTGGAGATATTTACTGATAAACAGCTACGTACGCAGCATGTTCATGCCGTTCCTAAATGAGCTTTTATCTCTCTCCCCTCACCACAAATCAGATTCTTCTGATGAGTTCCCAGTACGTTATCCTTTCCCCTGTGCAATTACCTTAAAAAGCTCCAGCTGTTTTTATTCTCAGAAGGTTTACTCCCTGATATACAGCTGCCTACCCCCTTCGTAAGTGCAGGTCCTAAATGAGCTTTTTTCTCTGTTCCCTCACTACAATCCAGATTCTTTTGGGGAGTTACCAGTACAGTAACCATACCAGGAATTACTTAATTTATTAAGCTACTGCTCTTCTTAATCTCAGTGGAGGTATTTACTGGTAAACAGCTACGTACGCAGCATGTTCATGTAGTTCCTAAATGAGCTTTTATCTCTCTCCCCTCACCACAAATCAGATTCTTCTGAGGAGTTCCCAGTACATTATCCTTTCCCCTGTGTAATAACCTTAACAAGCTCCAGCTGTTTTTATTCTCAGAACGTTTACTCCCTGATATACAGCTGCCTACCCACTTCGTAAGTGCAGGTCCTAAATGAGCTTTTCTCTCTGTTCCCTCACCACAATCCAGATTCTTTTGGGGAGTTACCAGTACAGTAACCATACCAGGAAGTACTTAAATTATTAAGCTACTGCTTTTCTTAATCTCAGTGGAGATATTTACTGATAAACAGCTACGTATGCAGCATGTTCATGTCTTTCCTAAATGAGCTTTTATCTCTCTCCCCTCACCACAAATCAAATTCTTCTGAGGAGTTCCCAGTACATTATCCTTTCCCCTGTGTAATTACCTTAACAAGCTCCAGCTGTTTTTATTCTCAGAAGGTTTACTCCCTGATATACAGCTGCCTACCCCCTTCATAAGTGCAGGTCCTAAATGAGCTTTTTCTCTGTTCCCTCACCACAATCCAGATTCTTTTGGGGAATTACCAGTACAGTAACCATACCAGGAATTACTTAATTTATTAAGCTACTGCTTTTCTTAATCTCAGTGGAGATATTTACTGATAAACAGCTATGTACGCAGCATGTTCATGTCGTTCCTAAATGAGCTTTTATCTGTCTCCCCTCACCACAAATTAGATTCTTCTGAGGAGTTCCCAGTACATTATCCTTTCCACTGTGTAATTACCTTAACAAGCTCCAGCTGTTTTTATTCTCAGAAGGTTTACTCCCTGATATTCAGCTGCCTACCCCCTTCATAAGTGCAGGTCCTAAATGAGCTATTTTCTCTGTTCCCTCACCACAATCCAGATTCTTTGGGGAGTTCCCAGTAAAGTAACCATACCAGGAAATACTTAATTTATTAAGCTACTGCTTTTCTTAATCTCAGTGGAGATATTTACTGATAAACAGCTACCTACGCAGCATGTTCATGTCGTTCCTAAATGAGCTTTTATCTCTCTCCCCTCACCACAAATCAGATTCTTCTCAGGAGTTCCCAGTACATTATCCTTTCCCCTGTGTAATTACCTTAACAAGTTCCAGCTGTTTTTATTCTCAGAAGGTTTACTCCCTGATATACAGCTGCCTACCCCCTTCGTAAGTGCAGGTCCTAAATGAGCTTTTTTCTCTGTTCCCTCACCACAATCCAGATTCTTTTGGGGAGTTACCAGTACAGTAACCATACCAGGAAGTACTTAGTTTATTAAGCTACTGCTTTTCTTAATCTCAGTGGAGATATTTACTGATAAACAGCTACCTACGCAGCATGTTCATGTCGTTCTTAAATGAGCTTTATCTATCTCCCCTCACCACAAATCAGATTCTTCTGAGGAGTTCCCAGTACATTATCCTTTCCCTTGTGTAATTACCTTAACAAGCTCCAGCTGTTTTTATTCTCAGAAGGTTTACTCCCTGATATACAGCTGCCTACCCCCTTCGTAAGTGCAGGTTCTAAATGAGCTTTTTTCTCTGTTCCCTCACCACAATCCAGATTCTTTTGGGGAGTTACCAGTACAGTAACCATACCAGGAAGTACTTAATTTATTAAGCTACTGCTTTTCTTAATCTCAGTGGAGATATTTACTGATAAACAGCTACGTACGCAGCATGTTCATGTCGTTCCTAAATGAGCTTTTATCTCTCTCCCCTCACCACAAATCATATTCTTCTGAGGAGTTCCCAGTACATTATCCTTTCTCCTGTGTAATTACATTAACCGGCTCCAGCTGTTTTTATTCTCAGAAGGTTTACTCCCTGATATACAGGTGCCTACCCCCTTCGTAAGTGCAGGTCATAAATGAACTTTTTTCTCTGTTCCCTCACCACAATCCAGATTCTTTTGGGGAGTTACCAGTACAGTATCCATACCAGGAAGTACTTAATTTATTAAGCTACTGCTTTTCTTAATCTCAGTGGAGATATTTACTGATAAACAGCTAACTACGCAGCATGTTCATGTCGTTCCTAAATGAGCTTTTATCTCTCTCCCCTCACCACAAATCAGATTCTTCTGAGGAGTTCCCAGTACATTATCCTTTCCCCTGTGTAATTACCTTAACAAGCTCCAGCTGTTTTTATTCTCAGAAGTTTTACTCCCTGATATACAGCTGCCTACCCCCTTCGTAAGTGCAGGTCCTAAATGAGCTTTTTTCTCTGTTCCCTCACCACAATCCAGATTCTTTTGGGGAGTTACCAGTACAGTAACCATACCAGGAAGTACTTAATTTATTAAGCTACTGCTTTTCTTAATCTCAGTGGAGATATTTACTGATAAACAGAACCTATGCAGCATGTTCATGTCGTTCCTAAATGAGCTTTTATCTCTCTCCCCTCACCACAAATCAGATTCTTCTGAGGAGTTCCCAGTACATTATCCTTTCCCCTGTGTAATTACCTTAACAAGCTCCAGCTGTTTTTATTCTCAGAAGTTTTACTCCCTGATATACAGCTGCCTACCGCCTTCGTAAGTGCAGGTCCTAAATGAGCTTTTTTCTCTGTTCCCTCACCACAATCCAGATTCTTTTGGGGAGTTACCAGTACAGTAACCATACCAGGAAGTACTTAATTTATTAAGCTACTACTTTTCTTAATCTCAGTGGAGATATTTACTGATAAACAGCTAGGTATGCAGCATGTTCATGTCGTTCCTAAATGAGCTTTTATCTCTCTCCCCTCACCACAAATCAGATTCTTCTGAGGGGTTCCCAGTACTTCATCTTTTCCCCTGTGTAATTACCTTAACAAGCTCCAGCTGTTTTTATTCTCAGAAGGTTTACTCCCTGATATACAGCTGCCTACCCCCTTCGTAAGTGCAGGTCCTAAATGAGCTATTTTCTCTGTTCCCTCACCACAATCCAGATTCTTTTGGGAAGTTACCAGTACAGTATCCATACCAGGAAGTACTTAATTTATTAAGCTACGGCTTTGCTTAATCTCAATGGAGATATTTTCTGATAAACAGCTACGTATGCAGCATGTTCAAGTCGTTCTTAAATGAGCTTTTATCTCTCTCCCCTCACCACAAATCAGATTCTTCTGAGGAGTTCCCAGTACATTATCCTTTCCCCTGTGTAATTACCTTAACAAGCTCCAGCTCTTTTTGTTCTCAGAAGGTTTACTCCCTGATATACAGCTGCCTACCCCCTTCGTAAGTGCAGGTCCTAAATGAGGTTTTTTCTCTGTTCCCTCACCACAATCCAGATTCTTTTGGGGAGTTACCAGTACAGTAACCATACCAGGAAGTACTTAATTTATTAAGCTACTGCTTTTCTTAATATCAGTGGAGATATTTAGTGATAAACAGCTACCTACGCAGCATGTTCATGTCGTTCCTAAATGAGCTTTTATCTCTCTCCCCTCACCACAAATCAGATTCTTCTAAGGAGTTCCCAGTACATTATCCTTTCCCCTGTGTAATTACCTGAACAAGCTCCAGCTGTTTTTATTCTCAGAAGGTTTACTCCCTGATATACAGCTGCCTAACCCGTTCGTAAGTGCAGGTCCTAAATGAGCTTTTTTCTCTGTTCCCTCACCACAATCCAGATTCTTTTGGGGAGTTACCCGTACAGTAACCATACCAGGAAGTACTTAATTTATTAAGCTACTGCTTTTCTTAATCTCAGTGGAGATATTTACTGATAAACAGCTACCTACGCAGCATGTTCATGTCGTTCCTAAATGAGCTTTTATCTCTCTTCCCTCACCACAAATCAGATTCTTCTGAGGAGTTCCCAGTACATTATCCTTTCCGCTGTGTAATTACCTTAACAAGCTCCAGCTGTTTTTATTCTCAGAAGGTTTACTCCCTGATATACAGCTGCCTACCCCCTTCGTAAGTGCAGGTTCTAAATGAGCTTTTTTCTCTGTTCCCTCACCACAATCCAGATTCTTTTGGGGAGTTACCAGTACAGTAACCATACCAGGAAGTACTTAATTTATTAAGCTACTGCTTTTCTTAATCTCAGTGGAGATATTTACTGATAAACAGCTACCTACGCAGCATGTTCATGTCGTTCCTAAATGAGCTTTTATCTCTCTCCCCTCACCACAAATCAGATTCTTCTGAGGAGTTCCCAGTACGTTATCCTTACCCCTGTGTAATTACCTTAACAAGCTCCAGCTGTTTTTATTCTCAGAAGGTTTACTCCCTGATATACTGCTGCCTACCCCCTTCGTAAGTGCAGGTCTTAAATGAGCTTTTTTCTCTGTTCCCTCACCACAATCCAGATTCTTTTGGGGAGTTGCCAGTACAGTATCCATACCAGGAAGTACTTAATTTATTAAGCTACTGCTTTTCTTAATCTCAGTGGAGATATTTACTGTTAAACAGCTACCTACGCAGCATGTACATATTGTTCCTAAATATGCTTTTATCTCTCTCCCATCACCACAAATCAGATTCTTCTGAGGAGTTCCCAGTACATTATCCTTTCCCCTGTGTAATTACCTTAACAAGCTCCAGCTGTTTTTATTCTCAGAAGGTTTACTCCCTGATATACAGCTGCCTACCCCCTTCGTAAGTGCAGGTCCTAAATGAGCTTTTTTCTCTGTTCCCTCACCACAATCCAGATTCTTTTGGGGAGTTACCAGTACAGGAACAATACCAGGAAGTACTTAATTTATTAAGCTACTGCTTTTCTTAATCTCAGTGGAGATATTTACTGATAAACAGCTACCTACGCAGCATGTTCATGTCGTTCCTAAATGAGCTTTTATCTCTCTCCCCTCACCACAAATCAGATTCTTCTGAGGAGTTCCCAGTACATTATCCTTTCCCCTGTGTAATTACCTTAACAAGCTCCAGCTATTTTTATTCTCAGAAGGTTTACTCCCTGATATACAGCTGCCTACCCCCTTCGTAAGTGCAGGTCCTAAATGAGCTTTTTTCTCTGTTCCCTCACCACAATCCAGATTCTTTTGGGGAGTTACCAGTACAGTAACCATACCAGGAAGTACTTAATTTATTAAGCTACTGCTTTTCTTAATCTCAGTGGAGATATTTACTGATAAACAGCTACCTACGCAGCATGTTCATGTCGTTCCTAAATGAGCTTTTATCTCTCTCCCTCACCACAAATCAGATTCTTCTGAGGAGTTCCCAGTACATTATCCTTTCCCCTGTGTAATTACCTTAACAAGCTCCAGCTGATTTTATTCTCAGAATGTTTACTCCCTGATATACAGCTGCCTAACCCCTTCGTAAGTGCAGGTCCTAAATGATCTTTTTTCTCTGTTCCCTCACCACAATCCAGATTCTTTTGCGGAGTTACCAGTACAGTAACCAAACTAGGAAGTACTTAATTTATTAAGCTACTGCTTTTCTTAATCTCAATGGAGATATTTACTGATAAACAGCTACCTACGCAGCATGTTCATGTCGTTCCTAATTGAGCTTTTATCTCTCTCCCCTCACCACAAATCAGATTCTTCTGAGGAGTTCCCAGTACGTTATCCTTTCCCCTGTGTAATTACCTGAACAAGCTCCAGCTGTTTTTATTCTCAGAAGGTTTACACCCTGATATACAGCTGCCTACCCCCTTTGTAAGTGCAGGTCCTAATGAGCTTTTTTCTCTGTTCCCTCACCACAATCCAGATTCTTTAGGGGAGTTACCAGTACAGTAACCATACCAGGAAGTACTTAATTTATTAAGCTACTGCTTTTCTTAATCTCATTGGAGATATTTACTGATAAACAGCTACCTACGCAGCATGTTCATGTCGTTCCTAAATGAGCTTTTATCTCTCTCCCCTCACCACAAATCAGATTCTTCTGAGGAGGTCCCAGTACGTTATCCTTTCCCCTGTGTAATTACCTTAACAAGCTCCAGCTGTTTTTATTCTCAGAAGGTTTACTCCCTGATATACTGCTGCCAACCCCCTTCGTAAGTGCAGGTCTTAAATGAGCTTTTTTCTCTGTTCCCTCACCACAATCCAGATTCTTTTGGGGAGTTGCCAGTACAGTATACATACCAGGAAGTACTTAATTGATTAAGCTACTGCTTTTCTTAATCTCAGTGGAGATATTTACTGATAAACAGCTACCTACGCAGATTGTTCATGTCGTTCCTAAATGAGCTTTTATCTCTCTCCGCTCGCCAGAAATCAGATTCTTCTGAGGAGTTCCCAGTACATTATCCTTTCCCCTGTGTAATTACCTTAACAAGCTCCAGCTGTTTTTATTCTCAGAAGGTTTACTCCCGGATATACAGCTGCCTACCCCCTTCGTAAGTGCAGGTCTTAAATGAGCTTTTTTCTCTGTTCCCTCACCACAATCCAGATTCTTTTGTGGAGTTACCAGTACAGTAACCATACCAGGAAGTACTTAATTTATTAAGCTACTGCTTTTCTTAATCTCAGTGGAGATATTTACTGATAAACAGCTACCTACGCAGCATGTTCATGTCATGCCTAAATTAGCTTTTATCTCTCTCCCCTCACCACAAATCAGATTCTTCTGAGGAGTTCCCAGTACATTATCCTTTCCCCTGTGTAATTACCTTAACAAGCTCCAGCTGTTTATATTCTCAGAAGGTTTACTCACTGATATACAGCTGCCTACCCCCTTCGCAAGTGCAGGTCCTCAATGAGCTTTTTTCTCTGTTCCCTCACCACAATCCAGATTCCTTTGGGGAGTTACCAGTACAGTAACCATACCAGGAAGTACTTAATTTATTAAGATACTGCTTTTCTTAATCTCAGTGGAGATATTTACTGATAAACTGCTACCTACGCAGCATGTTCATGTCGTTCCTAAATGAGCTTTTACCTCTCTCCCCTCACCACAAATCAGATTCTTCTGAGTTCCCAGTACATTATCCTTTCCCCTGTGTAATTACCTTAACAAGCTCCAGCTGTTTTTATTCTCAGAAGGTTTACTCCCTGATATACAGCTGCCTACCCCCTTCGTAAGTGCAGGTCCTAAATGAGCTATTTTCTCTGTTCCCTCACCACAATCCAGATTCTTTTGGGAAGTTACCAGTACAGTATCCATACCAGGAAGTACTTAATTTATTAAGCTACGGCTTTGCTTAATCTCTATGGAGATATTTTCTGATAAACAGCTACGTATGCAGCATGTTCATGTCGTTCTTAAATGAGCTTTTATCTCTCTCCCCTCACCACAAATCAGATTCTTCTGAGGAGTTCCCAGTACATTATCCTTTCCCCTGTGTAATTACCTTAACAAGCTCCAGCTCTTTTTGTTCTCAGAAGGTTTACTCCCTGATATACAGCTGCCTACCCCCTTCGTAAGTGCAGGTCCTAAATGAGGTTTTTTCTCTGTTCCCTCAACACAATCCAGATTCTTTTGGGGAGTTACCAGTACAGTAACCATACCAGGAAGTACTTAATTTATTAAGCTACTGCTTTTCTTAATATCAGTGGAGATATTTAGTGATAAACAGCTACCTACGCAGCATGTTCATGTCGTTCCTAAATGAGCTTTTATCTCTCTCCCCTCACCACAAATCAGATTCTTCTAAGGAGTTCCCAGTACATTATCCTTTCCCCTGTGTAATTACCTTAACAAGCTCCAGCTGTTTTTATTCTCAGAAGGTTTACTCCCTGATATACAGCTGCCTAACCCGTTCGTAAGTGCAGGTCCTAAATGAGCTTTTTTCTCTGTTCCCTCACCACAATCCAGATTCTTTTGGGGAGTTACCAGTACAGTAACCATACCAGGAAGTACTTAATTTATTAAGCTACTGCTTTTCTTAATCTCAGTGGAGATATTTACTGATAAACAGCTACCTACGCAGCATGTTCATGTCGTTCCTAAATGAGCTTTTATCTCTCTCCCCTCACTACAAATCAGATTCTTCTGAGGAGTTCCCAGTACATTATCCTTTCCCCTGTGTAATTACCTTAACAAGCTCCAGCTGTTTTTATTCTCAGAAGGTTTACTCCCTGATATCCAGGTGCCTACCCCCTTCGTAAGTGCAGGTCCTAAATGAGCTTTTTTCTCTGTTCCCTCACCACAATCCAGATTCTTTTGGGGAGTTACCAGTACAGTAACCATACCAGGAAGTACTTAATTTATTAAGCCACTGCTTTTCTTAATCTCAGTGGAGATATTTACTGATAAACAGCTACCTACGCAGCATGTTCATGTCGTTCCTAAATGAGATTTTATCTCTCTCCCCTCACCACAAATCAGATTCTTCTGAGGATTTCCCAGTACATTATCCTTTCCCCTGTGTAATTACCTTAACAAGCTCCAGCTGATTTTATTCTCAGAATGTTTACTCCCTGATATACAGCTGCCTTACCCTTTCGTAAGTGCAGGTCCTAAATGAGCTTTTTTCTCTGTCCCTCACCACAATCCAGATTCTTTTGCGGAGTTACCAGTACAGTAACCAAACTAGGAAGTACTTAATTTATTAAGCTACTGCTTTTCTTAATCTCAATGGAGATATTTACTGATAAACAGCTACCTACGCAGCATGTTCATGTCATTCCTAATTGAGCTTTTATCTCTCTCCCCTCACCACAAATCAGATTCTTCTGAGGAGTTCCCAATACGTTATCCTTTCCCCTGTGTAATTATCTTAACAAGCTCCAGCTGTTTTTATTCTCAGAAGGTTTACTCCCTGATATACTGCTGCCTACCCCCTTCGTAAGTGCAGTTCCTAAATGAGCTTTTTTCTCTGTTCCCTCACCACAATCAAGATTCTTTTGGGGAGTTACCAGTAGAGTAACCATAGCAGGAATTACTTAATTTATTAAGCTACTGCTTTTCTTAATCTCAGTGGAGATATTTACTGACAAACAGCTACCTACGCAGCATGTTCATGTCGTTCCTAAATGAGCTTTTATCTCTCTCCCCTCACCACAAATCAGATTTCTCTGAGGAGTTACCAGTACAATATCCTTTCCCCTGTGTAATTACCTGAACAAGCTCCAGCTGTTTTTATTCTCAGAAGGTTTACACCCTGATATACAGCTGCCTACCCGCTTCGTAAGTGCAGGTCCTAAATGAGCTTTTTTCTCTGTCCCCTCACCACAATCCAGATACATTTGTGGAGTTACCAGTACAGTAACCATACCAGGAAGTACTTAATTTATTAAGCAACTGCTTTTCTTAATCTCAGTGGAGATATTTACTGATAAACAGCTACCTACGCAGCATGTTCATGTCGTTCCTAAATGAGCTTTTATCTCTCTCCCCTCACCACAAATCAGATTCTTCTGAGGAGTTCCCAGTACATTATCCTTTCCCCTGTGTAATTACCTTAACAAGCTCCAGCTGTTTTTATTCTCAGAAGGTTTACTCCCTGATATACAGCTGCCTACCCCCTTCTTAAGTGCAGGTCCTAAATGAGCTTTTTTCTCTGTTCCCTCACCACAATCCAGATTCTTTTGGGAAGTTACCAGTACAGTAACCATACCAGGAAGTACTTAATTTATTAAGCTACTGCTTTTCTTAATCTCAGTGGAGATATTTACTGATAAACAGCTACATACGCAGCATGTTCATGTCGTTCCTAATTGAGCTTTTATTTCTCTCCCCACACCACAAATTAGATTCTTCTGAGGAGTTCCCAGTACATTATCCTTTCCCCTGTGTAATTACCTTAACAAGATCCAGCTGTTTTTATTCTCAGAAGGTTTACTCCCTGATATACAGCTGCCTACCCCCTTCGTAAGTGCAGGTCCTAAAGGAGCTTTTTTCTCTGTTCCATCAAAACAATCCAGATTCTTTTGGCGAGTTACCAGTACAGTAACCATACCAGGAAGTACTCAATTTATTAAGCTACTGCTTTTCTTAATCTCAGTGGAGATATTTACTGATAAACAGGTACTAACGCAGCATGTTCATGTCGTTCCTAAATGAGCTTTTTTCTCTCTCCCCTCACCACAAATCAGATTCTTCTGAGGAGTTCCCAGTACATTATCCTTTCCCCTGTGTAATGATCTTAACAAGCTCCAGCTGTGTTTATTCTCAGAAGGTTAATCCCTGATATACAGCTGCCTTCCCCCTTCGTAAGTGCAGGTCCTAAATGAGCTTTTTTCTCTGTTCCCTCAAAACAATCCAGATTCTTTTGGGGAGTTACCAGTACAGTAACCATACCAGGAAGTACTCAATTTATTAAGCTACTGCTTTTCTTATTCTCAGTGGAGATATTTACTGATAAACAGCTACCTACGCAGCATGTTCATGTCATTCCTAAATGAGCTTTTATCTCTCTCCCTCACCACAAATCAGATTCTTCTGAGGAGTTCCCAGTACATTATCCTTTCCCCTGTGTAATTACCTTAACAAGCTCCAGCTGTTTTTATTCTCAGAAGGTTTACTCCCTGATATACAGCTGCCTACCCCCTTCGTAAGTGCAGGTCCTAAATGAGCTTTTTTCTCTGTTCCCTCACCACAATCCAGATTCTTTTGGGGAGTTACCAGTACAGTAACCATACCAGGAAGTACTTAATTTATTAAGCTACTGCTTTTCTTAATCTCACTGGAGATATTTACTGATAAACAGCTACCTATGCAGCATGTTCATGTCGTTCCTAAATGTGCTTTTATCTCTCTCCCCTCACCACAAATCAGATTCTTCTGAGGAGTTCCCAGTACATTATCCTTTCCCCTGTGTAATTACCTTAACAAGCTCCAGCTGTTTTTAATCTCAGAAGGTTTACTCCCTGATATACAGCTGCCTACCCCCTTCGTAAGTGCAGGTCCTAAATGAGCTTTTTTCTCTGTTCCCTCACCACAATCCAGATTCTTTTGGGGAGTTACCAGTACAGTAACCATACCAGGAAGTACTTAATTTATTAAGCTACTGCTTTTCTTAATCTCAGTGGAGATATTTACTGATAAACAGCTACCTACGCAGCATGTTCATGTAGTTCCTAAATGAGCTTTTATCTCTCACCCCTCACCACAAATCAGATTCTTCTGAGGTGTTCCCAGTACATTATCCTTTCCCCTGTGTAATTACCTTAACAAGCTCCAGCTGTTTTTATTCTCAGAAGGTTTACTCCCTAATATACAGCTGCCTACCCCCTTCGTAATTGCAGGTCCTAAATGAGCTTTTTTCTCTGTTCCCTCACCACAATCCAGATTCCTTTGGGGAGTTACCAGTACAGTAACCATACCAGGAAGTACTTAATTTATTAAGCTACTGCTATTCTTAATCTCAGTGGAGATATTTACTGATAAACAGCTACCTACGCAGCATGTTCATGTCGTTCTTAATGAGCTTTTATCTCTCTCCCCTCACCACAAATCAGATTCTACTGAGGAGTTCCCAGTACATTATCCTTTCCCCTGTGTAATTACCTTAACATGCTCCAGCTGTTTTTATTCTCAGAAGGTTTACTCCCTGATATACAGCTGCTTACCCCCTTCGTAAGTGAGGTCCTAAATGAACTTATTTCTCTGGTCCCTCACCACAATCCAGATTCTTTTGGGGAGTTACCAGTACAGTAACAATACCAGGAAGTACTTAATTTATTAAGCTACTGCTTTTCTTAATCTCAGTGGTGATATTTACTGATAAACAGCTACCTACGCAGCATGTTCATGTCGTTCCTAAATGAGTATATATCTCTCTCCCCTCACCACAAATCAGATTCTTCTGAGGAGTTCCCAGTACATTATCCTTTCCCCTGTGTAATTACCTTAACAAGCTCCAGCTGTTTTTATTCTCAGAAGGTTTACTCCCTGATATACAGCTGCCTACCCCTTTCTTAAGTGCAGGTCCTAAATGAGCTTTTTTCTCTGTTCACTCACCACAATCCAGATTCCTTTGGGGAGTTACCAGTACAGTAACCATACCAGGAAGTACTTAATTTATTAAGCTACTGCTTTTCTTAATCGCAGTGGAGATATTTACAGATAAACAGGTACCAACGCAGCATGTTCATGTCGTTCCTAAATGAGCTTTTATCTCTTTCCCGTCACCACAAAGCAGATTTTTCTGAGGAGTTACCAGTACATTATCCTTTCCCCTGTGTAATTACCTTAACAAGCTCCAGCTGTTTTTATTCTCAGAAGGTTTACTCCCTGATATACAGCTGCTTACCCCCTTCGTAAGTGAAGGTCCTAAATGAGCTTATTTCTCTGGTCCCTCACCACAATCCAGATTCTTTGGGGAGTTACCAGTACAGTAACCATACCAGGAAGTACTTAATTTATTAAGCTACTGCTTTTCTTAATCTCAGTGGAGATATTTACTGATAAACAGCTACCTACGCAGCATGTTCATGTCGTTCCTAAATGAGCTTTTATCTCTCTCCCCTCACCACAAATCAGATTCTTCTGAGGAGTTCCCAGTACATTATCCTTTCCCCTGTGTAATTACCTTAACAAGCTCCAGCTGTTTTTATTCTCAGAAGGTTTACTCCCTGATATACAGCTGCCTACCCCCTTCGTAAGTGCAGGTCCTCATTGAGCTTTTTTCTCGGTTAACTCACCACAATCCAGATTCTTTTGGGGATTTACCAGTCCAGTAACCATACCAGGAAGTACTTAATTTATTAAGCTACTGCTTTTCTTAATCTCAGTGGAGATATTTAGTGATAAACAGCTACCTACGCAGCATGTTCATGTCGTTCCTAAATGAGCATTTATCTCTCTCCCTCACCACAAATCAGATTCTTCTGAGGAGTTCCCAGTACATTATCCTTTCCCCTGTGTAATTACCTTAACAAGATCCAGCTGTTTTTATTCTCAGAAGGTTTACTCCCTGATATACAGATGCCTACCCCCTTCGTAAGTGCAGGTCCTAAATGAGTTTTTTCTCTGTTCCCTCACCACAATCCAGATTCTTTTGGGGAGTTACCAGTACAGTAACCATACCAGGAAGTACTTAATTTATTAAGCTACTGCTTTTCTTAATCTCAGTGGAGATATTTACTGATAAACAGCTACCTACGTAGCATGTTCATGTCGTTCCTAAATGAGCTTTTATCTCTCTCCCCTCACCACAAATCAGATTCTTCTGAGGAGTTCCTAGTACATTATCCTTTCCCCTGTGAAATTACCTTAACAAGCTCCAGCTGTTTTTATTCTCAGAAGTTTTACTCCCTGATATACAGCTGCCTACCCCATTCGTAAGTGCAGGTCCTCAATGAGCTTTTTTCTCTCTTCCCTCACCACAATCCAGATTCTTTTGGGGAGTTACCAGTACAGTAACCATACCAGGAAGTACTGAATTTATTAAGCTACTGCTTTTCTTAATCTCAGTGGAGATATTTACTGATAAACAGCTACCTACGCAGTATGTTCATGTCGTTCCTAAATGAGCTTTTATCTCTCTCCCCTCACCACAAATCAGATTGTTCTGAGGAGTTCCCAGTACATTATCCTTTCCCCTGTGTAATTACCTTAACAAGCTCCAGCTGTTTTTATTCTCAGAAGTTTTACTCCCTGATATACAGCTGCCTACCCCCTTCGTAAGTGCAGGTCCTCAATGAGCTTTTTTCTCTGTTCCCTCACCACAATCCAGATTCTTTTGGGGAGTTACCAGTACAGTAACCATACCAGGAAGTACTTAATTTATTAAGCTACTGCTTTTCTTAATCTCAGTGGAGATATTTACTGATAAACAGCTACCTACACAGCATGTTCATGTCGTTCCTAAATGAGCTTTTATCTCTCTCCCCTCACCACAAATCAGATTCTTCTGAGGAGTTCCTAGTACATTATCCTTTCCCCTGTGTAATTACCTTAACAAGCTCCAGCTGTTTTTATTCTCAGAAGGTGTACTCCCTGATATACAGCTGCCTACCCCCTTCGTAAGTGCAGGTCCTAAATGAGCTTTTTTCTCTGTTCCCTCACCACAATCCAGATTCTTTTGGGGAGTTACCAGTACAGTAACGATACCAGGAAGTACTTAATTTATTAAGCTACTGCTTTTCTTAATCTCAGTGGAGATATTTACTGATAAACAGCTACCTACGCAGCATGTTCATGTCGTTCCTAAATGAGCTTTTATCTCTCTCCCCTCACCACAAATCAGATTCTTCTGAGGAGTTCCCAGTACATTATCCTTTCCCCTGTGTAATTACCTTAACAAGCTCCAGCTGTTTTTATTCTCAGAAGGTTTACTCCCTGATATACAGCTGCCTACCCCCTTCGTAAGTGCAGGTCCTCATTGAGCTTTTTTCTCGGTTAACTCACCACAATCCAGATTCTTTTGGGGATTTACCAGTCCAGTAACCATACCAGGAAGTACTTAATTTATTAAGCTACTGCTTTTCTTAATCTCAGTGGAGATATTTACTGATAAACAGCTACCTACGCAGCATGTTCATGTCGTTCCTAAATGAGCATTTATCTCTCTCCCCTCACCACAAATCAGATTCTTCTGAGGAGTTCCCAGTACATTATCCTTTCCCCTGTGTAATTACCTTAACAAGATCCAGCTGTTTTTATTCTCAGAAGGTTTACTCCCTGATATACAGATGCCTACCCCCTTCGTAAGTGCAGGTCCTAAATGAGTTTTTTCTCTGTTCCCTCACCACAATCCAGATTCTTTTGGGGAGTTACCAGTACAGTAACCATACCAGGAAGTACTTAATTTATTAAGCTACTGCTTTTCTTAATCTCAGTGGAGATATTTACTGATAAACAGCTACCTACGTAGCATGTTCATGTCGTTCCTAAATGAGCTTTTATCTCTCTCCCCTCACCACAAATCAGATTCTTCTGAGGAGTTCCTAGTACATTATCCTTTCCCTGTGAAATTACCTTAACAAGCTCCAGCTGTTTTTATTCTCAGAAGTTTTACTCCCTGATATACAGCTGCCTACCCCATTCGTAAGTGCAGGTCCTCAATGAGCTTTTTTCTCTCTTCCCTCACCACAATCCAGATTCTTTTGGGGAGTTACCAGTACAGTAACCATACCAGGAAGTACTGAATTTATTAAGCTACTGCTTTTCTTAATCTCAGTGGAGATATTTACTGATAAACAGCTACCTACGCAGTATGTTCATGTCGTTCCTAAATGAGCTTTTATCTCTCTCCCCTCACCACAAATCAGATTGTTCTGAGGAGTTCCCAGTACATTATCCTTTCCCCTGTGTAATTACCTTAACAAGCTCCAGCTGTTTTTATTCTCAGAAGTTTTACTCCCTGATATACAGCTGCCTACCCCCTTCGTAAGTGCAGGTCCTCAATGAGCTTTTTTCTCTGTTCCCTCACCACAATCCAGATTCTTTTGGGGAGTTACCAGTACAGTAACCATACCAGGAAGTACTTAATTTATTAAGCTACTGCTTTTCTTAATCTCAGTGGAGATATTTACTGATAAACAGCTACCTACACAGCATGTTCATGTCGTTCCTAAATGAGCTTTTATCTCTCTCCCCTCACCACAAATCAGATTCTTCTGAGGAGTTCCTAGTACATTATCCTTTCCCCTGTGTAATTACCTTAACAAGCTCCAGCTGTTTTTATTCTCAGAAGGTGTACTCCCTGATATACAGCTGCCTACCCCCTTCGTAAGTGCAGGTCCTAAATGAGCTTTTTTCTCTGTTCCCTCACCACAATCCAGATTCTTTTGGGGAGTTACCAGTACAGTAACGATACCAGGAAGTACTTAATTTATTAAGCTACTGCTTTTCTTAATCTCAGTGGAGATATTTACTGATAAACAGCTACCTACGCAGCATGTTCATGTCGTTCCTAAATGAGCTTTTATCTCTCTCCCCTCACCACAAATCAGATTCTTCTGAGGAGTTCCCAGTACATTATCCTTTCCCCTGTGTAATTACCTTAACAAGCTCCAGCTCTTTTTATTCTCAGAAGGTTTACTCCCTGATATACAGCTGCCTACCCCCTTCGTAAGTGCAGGTCCTAAATGAGCTTTTTTCTCTGTTCCTCAACACAATCCAGATTCTTTTGGGGAGTTACCAGTAAAGTAACCATACCAGGAAGTACTGAATTTATTAAGCTACTGCTTTTCTTAATTTCAGTGGAGATATTTACTGATAAACAGCTACCTACGCAGAATGTTCTGGTCGTTCCTAAATGAGCTTTTATCTCTCTCCCCTCACCACAAATCAGATTCTTCTGAGGAGTTCCTAGTACATTATCCTTTCCCCTGTGTAATTACCTTAACAAGCTCCAGCTGTTTTTATTCTCAGAAGCGATACTCCCTGATATACTGCTGCACAACCCCTATTTAAGTGCAGGTCATAAATGAGCTATTTTCTCTGTTCCCTCACCACAATCCAGATTCTTTTGGCGAGGTACCAGTACAGTAACCATACCAGGAAGTACTTAATTTATTAAGCTACTGCTTTTCTTAATCTCAGTGGAGATATTTACTGATAAACAGCTACATACGCAGCATGTTCATGTCGTTCCTAAATGAGCTTTTATCTCTTTCCCCTCACCCCAAATCAGATTCTTCTGAGGAGTTCCCAGTACATTATCCTTTCACCTGTTTAATTACCTTAACAAGCTCCAGCTGTTTTTATTCTCTGAAGCGATACTCCCTGATATACAGCTCCCTAACCCCTTCTTCAGTGCAGGTCCTAAATGAGCTTTTTTCTCTGTTCCCTCACCACAATCCAGATTCTTTTGGGGAGTTACCAGTACAGTAACCATACCAGGAAGTACTGAATTTATTAAGCTACTGCTTTTCTTAATTTCAGTGGAGATATTTACTGATAAACAGCTACCTACGCAGAATGTTCTGGTCGTTCCTAAATGAGCTTTTATCTCTCTCCCCTCACCACAAATCAGATTCTTCTGAGGAGTTCCTAGTACATTATCCTTTCCCCTGTGTAATTACCTTAACAAGCTCCAGCTGTTTTTATTCTCAGAAGCGATACTCCCTGATATACTGCTGCACAACCCCTATTTAAGTGCAGGTCATAAATGAGCTATTTTCTCTGTTCCCTCACCACAATCCAGATTCTTTTGGCGAGGTACCAGTACAGTAACCATACCAGGAAGTACTTAATTTATTAAGCTACTGCTTTTCTTAATCTCAGTGGAGATATTTACTGATAAACAGCTACATACGCAGCATGTTCATGTCGTTCCTAAATGAGCTTTTATCTCTTTCCCCTCACCCCAAATCAGATTCTTCTGAGGAGTTCCCAGTACATTATCCTTTCACCTGTTTAATTACCTTAACAAGCTCCAGCTGTTTTTATTCTCTGAAGCGATACTCCCTGATATACAGCTCCCTAACCCCTTCTTCAGTGCAGGTCCTAAATGAGCTTTTTCTCTGTTCCCTCACCACAATCCAGATTCTTTTGGGGAGTTACCAGTACAGTAACCATACCAGGAAGTACTTAATTTATTAAGCCACTGCTTTTCTTAATCTCAGTGGAGATATTTACTGATAAACAGCTACCTACGCAGCATGTTCATGTCGTTCCTAAATGAGATTTTATCTCTCTCCCTCACCACAAATCAGATTCTTCTGAGGAGTTCCCAGTACATCATCCTTTCCCCTGTGTAATTACCTTACCGAGCTCCAGCTGTTTTTATTCTCAGAAGGTTTACTCCCTGATATACAGCTGCCTACCCCCTTCGTAAGTGCAGGTCCTAAATGAGCTTTTTTCTCTGTTCCCTCACCACAATCCAGATTCTTTTGGGGAGTTACCAGTACAGTAACCATACCAGGAAGTACTTAATTTATTAAGCTACTGCTTTTCTTAATCTCACTGGAGATATTTACTGATAAACAGCTACCTATGCAGCATGCTCATGTCGTTCCTAAATGTGCTTTTATCTCTCTCCCCTCACCACAAATCAGATTCTTCTGAGGAGTTCCCAGTACATTATCCTTTCCCCTGTGTAATTACCTTAACAAGCTCCAGCTGTTTTTAATCTCAGAAGGTTTACTCCCTGATATACAGCTGCCTACCCCCTTCGTAAGTGCAGGTCCTAAATGAGCTTTTTTCTCTGTTCCCTCACCACAATCCAGATTCTTTTGGGGAGTTACCAGTACAGTAACCATACCAGGAAGTACTTAATTTATTAAGCTACTGCTTTTCTTAATCTCAGTGGAGATATTTACTGATAAACAGCTACCTACGCAGCATGTTCATGTAGTTCCTGAATGAGCTTTTATCTCTCACCCCTCACCACAAATCAGATTCTTCTGAGGAGTTCCCAGTACATTATCCTTTCCCCTGTGTAATTACCTTAACATGCTCCAGCTGTTTTTATTCTCAGAAGGTTTACTCCCTGATATACAGCTGCTTACCCCCTTCGTAAGTGAAGGTCCTAAATGAACTTATTTCTCTGGTCCCTCACCACAATCCAGATTCTTTTGGGGAGTTACCAGTACAGTAACCATACCAGGAAGTACTTAATTTATTAAGCTACTGCTTTTCTTAATCTCAGTGGTGATATTTACTGATAAACAGCTACCTACGCAGCATGTTCATGTCGTTCCTAAATGAGCTTTTATCTCTCTCCCCTCACCACAAATCAGATTCTTCTGAGGAGTTCCCAGTACATTATCCTTTCCCCTGTGTAATTACCTTAACAAGCTCCAGCTGTTTTTATTCTCAGAAGGTTTACTCCCTGATATACAACTGCCTACCCCCTTCTTAAGTGCAGGTAATAAATGAGCTTTTTTCTCTGTTCCCTCACCACAATCCAGATTCCTTTGGGGAGTTACCAGTACAGTAACCATACCAGGAAGTACTTAATTTATTAAGCTACTGCTTTTCTTAATCTCAGTGGAGATATTTACTGATAAACAGCTACATACGCAGCATGTTCATGTCGTTCCTAAATGAGCTTTTATCTCTTTCCCCTCACCCCAAATCAGATTCTTCTGAGGAGTTCCCAGTACATTATCCTTTCACCTGTTTAATTACCTTAACAAGCTCCAGCTGTTTTTATTCTCTGAAGCGATACTCCCTGATATACAGCTCCCTAACCCCTTCTTCAGTGCAGGTCCTAAATGAGCTTTTTTCTCTGTTCCCTCACCACAATCCAGATTCTTTTGGGGAGTTACCAGTACAGTAACCATACCAGGAAGTACTGAATTTATTAAGCTACTGCTTTTCTTAATTTCAGTGGAGATATTTACTGATAAACAGCTACCTACGCAGAATGTTCTGGTCG